>NC_142651.1:84596250-84752187 GCF_055504915.1 Nelumbo nucifera
CACACCGCATGGTTTCATGCTCTCAGGAAATGCCCTCTATATTGGGTCCGCCACCTGTTCTGGCCCCATGCCATCAGATCACTACTACTGCAACACCGCTCATCTCTCAGCCCACTACAGTCTCTTCACCGGCCCATTCTCTCTCTCCCTCAGCCCACTCTCCTATGGACTCCCTCGAGTCTTCCATGATGTAGTCCAGCACTGCCGCTCCTTCTGCACCTCTAGATCCAGATCCGACGGATTCTTCGGCCTCTACTTCCGCTCCTACTCATGGTATGCAGACCCGCTCAAAATCTGGGGTGTTCAAACCAAATCCCAGATACGCTCTCACTTCGGTTACCACTGATGTTGAACCCACTTGCTTTACTCAAGCTGCGCGTGATCCGAAGTGGCGTGATGCCATGAATACCAAGTTCTCTGCACTGGTTCAGAACCAAACTTGGTCTCTTGTTCCTCCGCCTCAAGACAAAAATATTGTGGGTTGCCGTTGGGTCTTCAAAATTAAGCTTCGCATTGATGGTATCATTGAACGATACAAAGCACGTCTCGTTGCCAAAGGGTATCATCAACAAGGGGGGATTGACTTTTCAGACACTTTCAGCCTGGTTGCTAAACTGTGCACAATCAGGTTGGTTCTCTCCATTGCCACGTCCAAGTCCTGGTCTATCCGTCAGTTGGATGTCAACAATGCGTTCCTTCATGGCTACTTAACCGAGGAAGCCTACATGAGTCAGCCACCCGGTCTTCAGCATCCATCCTACCCCGATCATGTCTGCAGATTACATCGCTCTCTATACGGCTTACGACAGGCTCCACAAGCCTGGTTCACTCGGCTCCACAATTTTTTAGTCACTCATGATTTCATTGAGTCCAAGGCTGACGCCTCACTGTTCATTCATCACACTCCTCGTGACATCACTTTGGTGCTCGTCTACATTGATGATATCATCATCACTAGCTCCAGCCCCGCTCTTGTTGATCAGTTCATTCAGGCTCTTGTTTCTAAGTCTCAGCCCACCGCCGATGGCATGATTCTCTCTCAGTCCAAGTATGCCTTAGATCTTCTTCATTGCACTCACATGGCAGATGCTAAACCATGCACCACTCCTATGGCAGCTACTACTAAATTCTCCCTGGATGATTCGGACATCTTTGATGATCTAACATTGTACTGAAGCACGGTTGGCACTTTACAGTACCTGACCGTAACTTGGCCGGACCTAGCTTTCTCTGTGAACAAGGTGGCCCAGTTCATGTCCAAGCCCATGGTTAACCATTGGGCTGCTGCCAAGTGTATCCTACGCTACATCAAGCACACCTACACCCTTGGGCTTCATATTCGTTGCTCTCCCTCGACTCGGCTTCATGGCTATAGTGATTCGGATTGGGCCAGGTCCCATGATGACTGACGGTCTCACAACAGTTATTGCATCTACTATGGGCCCAACCTCATATCCTGGTCCTCCAAGAAGCACTCCACCGTCTCCAGGTCCAGCACTGAAGCGGAGTACATGTCCCTTGCCATCCTTGCAGCCAAACTGGTATGGATTCAGATGCTCCTTCATGGAATGGGCTTCTCATCCACATCTTCTCCAGCCTTGTGGTGTGACAATATCGGTGCCACCTACCTAGCTTCCAATCCCGTTCAACACTCTCGTAGCAAGCATGTCGAGCTAGATTATCACTTTGTATAGGACAAAGTTCAACATTGGCTCCTCGAGATCAGATTCCTCTCCACCGTTGATCAAACGACAGATATTTTCACCAAGCCCCTTCATGTTCGACGCTTCTCTTTCCTACGTGACAAGCTCTCCATGGCTAGCACGGCATCGCTTAAGGGGGCGATTTAGAATCTCACGCACTCACGTCACCTTTGCATGAATCATGCATGAGTTGTAATTCATGATAAGGATATCCTCTAGAGTTATTGTTTATCACAAACTCAATCTCAGATAGAGTTATCTAGCCAATGTACTTATCATGTAATCCACCAGCCTTGTATTTAAACCTCTGATCAATCAGTAACTAATATTGACCATTCTTATCTAATTATCAAGCTTTTCTGGGTTCCTAAATCTGCCAATAACATGGCTGACGGACTTGCAAAACAAGGAGAAACTAGAACTCAGCTTTTCTGGGGTCTGATTCCCTAAGAGGGGAATTTGTAAGAAAGATGAGTGGCTAACTAGAGCTTATATAGATTTAGGTATGGAGAACTTATATAGATTGGCTTTAATAAAAATGGTGGTGAAAATATATACTTGAGTGGTAGAAACCATCTCTAGGCTTTTAATGTTTTAACATTGGGTAGTCACTCTCAGTAAGGGGAAAGATAAAACTGTGGACAGTACTGCAACTCCTAAAACCTGCCCATACTTTGGACAGTACTGCAACTGTAGCTTCAGAGGGAAACCCTGTACCAAATGCTGAGGTACCAATAAAATTCCTATACAGATTTTGCTTGTGCTCAACAATTAAAGTCTATATTCATTTTGCATGTGGGAATAAACTGTAAGGACTGTTTTGTGGTGGCATGACACCTATACCAGACATGATACATGCCCAACATGAGCACCTTGATTTTCTTGCTTTTCTCTTTTGATTTTGCTGTTAATCTTGTGAATGTATATTTCTATCTCTGTCACTAACTAAAAGCAATTCTAGAAATGGATGGATATATGTCAGTAAAGCTCAGGATGTTGTTGCAAGCATGCTGGCTAAAGACTCAGCTATTGGACAAGATGCCATGAATAAAGCTAAAGCCTATCAAAATCTTGCCCAAAACTTGAACCCATCCTTGTCCATGGGCTTAGACCTATCAAAATCTTAAATCTGTACCTATGCATTCTTGTGATATTTTTCCTAACGGGTAGATCAGTAAGTTTTATGGATTGGACCTGTTTCCCAACCAAGGGCCAGGCTTCCATTTTGTTTTTAATTACACACTAGTGATAATCTATCTTTGTCCCCTTCTTTGTAACAAACTAGTTACTATATTATCCTTTTAGCTTTTACCATAATAGAGGTTCCGCCCCTTCCATTTTTTTCTTTGTAATTAAACACATCTGTACACACTCTCTTTCATATTTATGTCGCATTCAATAGAATAGGGGCTCCATTCATTTTACCATTCTTGATTTATCAAACATATAAATGCAGTTTCTCTGATCTCCCTCTTGCATTAACAGAATTGGATTCCTCTTCCTATACTTGAGGCATTCTTAATGATGTTGCGCGATCCGGCCACTCCTAGCCGGCTGAAACTTGGCTCCTAATTGGCGATGGAGGGTACCTGAGGAGAAGGATGAGATGAAGAATCCTCAGGAATCTCGCCCGGTGGGAACACTCCGATGCTTAAGTTAGAGTTCTGTAAGAAAATGGAGAGTATGGAAGAAGCTAGGAATGTAGAAAGCACGGAGATTGGGATTACCTTGGCCCCTTGGGGGCTGTGGTCCTTTTATAACGGGCCTCTACCAAATCAGGCGCAACCGCCACTGCCAGATCGAGTGCAACCGTAACTATCCTCCTGTGACAGCCGTTGTCTCTAGGGTTGAGGTGGCAGGTGCGGGCCGTCTCTGTAGGATGCATACCTGTCGGGTATGAGACACATTCAGAGGTGGCAGGTACAGCACCGCCTGCCAAGAGGCAGGGGTGCAACCTCTAGGTTCGGTAGGTGTTGTCAGAGAGATATTTTCTGGACCTTCGGACTATCTTGAGCCGAGCTGCATTCTGTCGAGCTTCCTGATGCCGATGTACTGGTGATGGGCTGAGCTGCTATCTACCTAAGGCGCATCCCCAACAGAGGAGCCAAGGGCGCCGGCTCGTGATGTCCCTACTTCGGGACACCCAAGTCGGATCGGGGTGTTCCCTTGGGAAAGGCTTAGAGCTCATCGGGAAGAGCTCGGGACCTAGGAGGAGCTCGGGCCTGGAGAGGAGTTCGGGCCCTGAGAGGAGTTCGGGGTCTCTCACACTTGGTGGGAGTCAAGGTTGGCCGGACGCTAATCCCCAACGAGTCACTTAACCCGCCGAGAGGCCAATGTTGGACTCGGCGGGTCCCTCCCGTCGAGTCACGATTGTGCTGTTAGGCTGAGCTGTTCGTCGCGCCAGGTCACACACACGTGTCCCTGTGCTACGAGATCAGGCCAAATCACCCTCCATCAATTGCCCCCCACTCCCCGTGTTGGGGGTGCTGACCCAGTGTGGGGAGTTCACGGTGTGCCGGATGGATTTGGCTCAGCACTTATGCCACCCTGTTGGGCAACCCGTTGGCTAGACCGGTCTAGCGCTCGGCTCACTTAGAAGGAAAAACCCGGACTGCGTACAACTCACGCGCGGACGTCACGTGATCTGGACTTCACGAATGCCAAAAACCGCGTTAAACTGATTTCACCTCGAAAGCCTCGCAGCCGGTTTTCTTGAGAACCGTTAGATCACTTCGATCTTGACCGTTGGTGCCCGGGCCTAGCGGCTATAAATAGTGGGGCACCCTGGTCATTTTCTTCCGCCACTAAGTATCCTTCATCTAGCTTGAGCTCGCGTCTGGAGTCTTCAGCTTGGGTCTTCTAACTTGTCCAGTTCTAGTTCGGTTGCGTTTTTCCTCGGTGAGTCCCCAAGCCTCCCTTTCTTCTTTTTCAGTTCATTTCATTCAATGTCTAGCGGGGACAGTCTCTTAAACGAGCCCGAGGTGGGTACCTTGAGTCAGGGTGACCCCGCTGTTGCCCAGCCTTCCCATGAGGCACGGGTGACCTCGGGTAGGCTGGCGTCCACCTCTCACCGAGGTCGGGTGCCAGATCAGTTTGGTCCATCCACTATGACGCCGGAGAGATTTCAGCACCTCATCCAACACTTCAACCTACCTCAGGAATACTCATATAGTCTTCCTACCGGCAACTTCCCTTGGGAGCATGGTCTAGATGAGATCGTGATCTTTAGGGAGCAACTCGTCGGTGGGCTTCGTCTCCCTCTTCACCCCCTTATCCCCGAGGTGTTGAGACGCTTTAACGTCATGCTGGACCAGCTCCACCCAAACTCTATTCGAAACGTGGTCGGGACTATCTCCCTTTGTTTCGAATACAACCTTCCCTTAGATATAGATATCCTTTGTTCTATTTTGTCAATAAAGAAGAGCGCCTCGGGCGTTCTCCCTGAGCACAAGCGGACCTACTATCTGTCCCCTTGCCCGGGATTCAAATTGTTACATAAATTCCCAAGCAAGGTCCCGGCCTAGAAGTGGGACTACTTTGTAGTCCGGAGCAACACGGGGTGGCCCTTCCTTACTAGCTGGAGGGTGGCTACTCAAGACCCCGACATTACTCTCGACCGGAAGATGAGGGAAACACTCCACTCATGGGCTTAGGTCGGGTTTGATCACAAAGATTACATTGCCGAAGGGAAGCTCATTCAGGCCAGTTTGAGCCTGGGTAGGTCTATTTTTACCTTAGCGTCTCGCTTAATCAGCTAAGTGTTTTCGAGCTTACTGACGCCGAGCTCTATTGCAAGTCCCATGGAAGAAGAGAGGATTACCGGTCAGAGGCTCCTTCGCCAAATGAAGAAGAGGAAGAAGTAAGCTGCCAAGAAGGCGCGCATAGAGCCCCCAAGTACCCCCACCCCTGAGCCCGACCTCCCACAGGTTCCTTCTCCGGGGCCCGGGCTCCCACAGGTTCCCATCTCGGAGCCCGAGCTCCCTAATGCCCCTCTAGTGATAGATTTGGAGGGGAACTTACCATCTCAGGAACCTAAGGTGGCGACGGAGCCAGTCGCTGAGCCAGCTGGGGCTGCTGCCGAAGTTCCTAATCCCGCTGAAGCTGTTGCTGAGGCTTTCGAAGAATCGGCTCATCATGCTACTGAGACGACGGTGTCCAGCTCGGGGAGCCAGGAGGAGGAGGAGAGCACCCTGATCCCCCGGTGTAGCCTCCAAAAAAGTAAAGGGGCTATCTACCCCACAGAGGTTACAGATTGGGCCGATCTCACCCCTGGTCAGCTCGGGGCCCGCGCTGCAACCCACGCTTTGGTGGTGAGTTCACACTCTAAGAATCATCATTTTCCCATTCTTTCGTTCTTTTCTCTTTGGTACTGATCGACCTCCATTTTCCAGGTGAACACCACCGTGCACTCATTGACCCTTCAGTCTGGCAGATATCTGAAGTGGGCTTTGGCTGCTGAGGAGTCATCTTGCGCAGCTCATACTAATCTGAGGGCAGCTCGGTGTAAGATCCATCAGTTGGAAGGTGACGCTGCGGCTCAGAAGAGCTTCATTGAAGTTCTACTGTCAGAGAAGGAGGAGCTAGCCCGCGAGAGGGACAGGCTGAAGGCTGAGGTGAACGGGCTTAGGGTAGGCTAGGAGGCCTTAAAGCTCGAGGTGGAGAGACTCAAGGCGGGTCAGGAGGCTTCGCAGCTCGAGGTGCAGAAACTTAAGGAAGCCAAGGGGGCCTTGGAGCACGAGGTGGAGTACCTCAAAGCTGATATTAAGGAGAAGATAGAGATCTTCGATCAAGCTCTCGGGGAGATGAAGGTCCAGGCCGTCATCGACTACATCAAATTATCTAGGTTTGACGACGTGATGTCGTAGGTCTACCATAGGGGGTTTAAGCTCAGTAGGTGGTTGATAAAGCATACATACCCCGGCCTCGACACAAGTGCCATCACCACCCAGAGGATCACAAACGACATGGCCCACCAAGCCATGGATGACCAGACTCCGAAGAGGAGGCTAGTGCTACCGACCTTCCTAACACCCCCGAAGAGGCTTCGAGTGAAGTCGACAAGCCTTCGAAGTAGTTTTGTGCTCCTTGTACTCTGGGCCTGCGAGCTCAGTTTTACTTTCTCTTTTTTCTTGATCCTTTGTACCGAGGTTTTTGTAATGAGAGTACATATTTTGTACTTATTTTACTTTCTCTTTTTCTTTTCTGTTGTCACCCCGAACTGTTTCCCTGTACTTAGTAGGGGTGACCATAAGATTTTACAACGTATGCCGAGGTGGACATAGTAAGGCACGTGCCTGACCTGTCTACTTGGCTACTTAGGTTGGTGTTTACCCCTAGCAGCGTATACTGAGGTAGGCTAAGCATAAGAGAGTTCGTACCCAAGATGCCTTTTGTCCTTAGCATACTAAGCCTATGCTGGCGAGACAGTTAAGTCATGCATAGTGCCGAGGTCTTTAGTTAGCTCGGTGCATTGGCCCTTAGGCTAGAGGGAGCGACTCGTGGTCCATTCTCCTAAAGTCTGCCCCTACCGAGGGGGTGACTAGGTCTCGTGTTGTCGAGGTCGTCGCTAGCTCGGCGAATTGGCCCTTAGGCTTTAGGAGCGGCTCGTGGTCTACTAAGTTCGGTGATTTACGGGTAATATTGTCTTAGGTTGACAATATTCCATGCCCGAGGTACTTGTCTCCCTTATAGGGTCTCGAGCTCGTACGTTCCTTCCCTGAGCCCTTGCTTGACTCGGTAGGGTCCTTCCCAGTTCAGCCCGAGCTTGCCAACACTGGGCTCAGGTACCATAACTTTACGGAGTACCAGGTTGTTGACGTGGAGGTTCCGCTTCTTGACCCTGGCATTATAGTACCGAGCTACCTTCTGCTGGTAGGCCGTGGTCCTGATGTATGCGAGGTCCCTTGTCATACTTGAGGTCGGCAGCGGGCTGATGGTGGATGTTGGTGCGTAGCTCGTCCTCGTTCGCCTTGTCATCATACGCTTCCAGCCGCAGTGAAGGGACTTCGATCTTGGCTGGGATGATTGCTTCGGTACCGTATGTAAGGTTGAAGGGGGTTTTGCATGTGGCGGTCTTCTCTGTGGTTTGGTAAGCCCATAGAACGCTAGGCAGCTCGTCCGCCCATAGTCCTTTAGCTCGGTCTACGCGTGCCTTTAACCCGTGGAGAATAGCTCTATTCGTGACCTCTGTCTGACCGTTTGCTTGAGGGTGTGCGACTGAAGTGAAGTTTTGTCGGATTCCCATCTCTTGGCACCAGTTCTGGAATTTAATGTCCTCGAACTACTTGCCATTGTCGGAAATTAATACCCGAGGTAACTTGAAGCGGCACACTATGTTCTTCCAAAAGAAGTTCTGGACGTTTTGGGTTGTGATCGTTATGAGAGGCTCAGCTTCTACCCACTTGGTAAAGTAGTCTACTGCTACCACCAGGAACTTCCTCTGGCCTATCGCCGGTGGAAACGGTCCAAGTATGTCGATACCCCACTGTGCGAAAGGCCATGGGCTGGTGAGATACTTGAGGTCGACATCGGGCTGATGGTGGATGTTGGCATGTTTCTGGCATTTGTCACACTTTCTGACGAGTTTAACAGCGTCTACTTTCATTGTTGGCCAGTAGTACCCCTGTCGTAGTGCTTTCTGGGCGAGGACTCTGCCCCCCAAGTGTCCGTCGCACAGGCCCTCATGAGTGTCGCGGAGTATGAGTTCAGCTTCGGATGGTCGCAAGCAGTGCAGGTTGGGGAGCGTGTAAGATTTTCGGTACAATTGTTCGTCTATCATGACGTATTTGGCCGTCTGCCGCTCTACCCTTCTAGCGGCATTGCGATCCGCAAGGAGGGTCCCGTGTAGCAGGAAGCTCACGAGCGGGTCAATCCAGCTCGGCTCTGCTCGAACAACAGGTTCGACCTCCTCTGCCCCCCCGAGAATGCTAGGCCGAGGCAGGTCCTCTATATACACGGTCGTCATGGTGTTATCACTAGTGCTGGCCAACCGGGAGAGGGCGTCGGCCTCAGCGTTCTCGGACCTCGGGATTTGTCTGATGAAGTGTGACTGGAAGTTGAGCAGGGCTTCTCTTACTTTGGTTAAGTAGGCAATCATAGTCGGTTCGCGAGCTTCGTACTCAGCTATAACTTGGTTGACCACGAGTTGGGAGTCGCTGCAGATGACGATATGTTTGGCTTATACTTCTTTGGCCAGGGCTAACCTAGCTATTAATGCTTCGTACTCCACTTCATTGTTGGATCCTGCGAACTCGAAGCGTAGTGCGTACTCCAATTTTGTGCCTCTTGGGCCGTGCAGAACTATTCCGACCCCACTGCCCTGCTGGTTCAAGGAGCCATCTACGTGAAGGGTCCAGGGCTCCTCATCCCAGTTCGCGCTTGGCCTAACTAGGAGAGATGTTGCACTGGCCGCTACCTCACGGTGCTCTGACTCAACCGGCCTAGGAGCTTCGGGCTCTAGCTCACCACCAGGCAGTTCGCCACCAGGGAGCTCCATCATCCTCTGAGTCACAGGCCACCTGGGAGCAAGTCAAATGATGAGGTACTTAGCCAAAAAATTGGTACATCACAAAAAAATTGGTAGTGACCAGAAACAGTTACATCAATTGGCACCGTCTGTGGGAAAACACTACAAAAAAGCTAAGTTCTCATCATACAAAAGCTAAGTTCTCATTCTACAAAAGTTAAGTTCTCATCCTACAAAAAGCTAAGTCCTCTCCTCCCAAAAAGCTAAGTCCTCACTTTTTAGAAATTGAAGCTCTAGCTTCATAGTTTCCATTTTGTATGAACTCAAAGACTATGCAGGGAGCTAACAGGCTAAGTAGCTCTACCAACTTTACTTTCAATTCAGATAAAACATCGTCAGTCCTCTTCGTGAGGTCCCCCCTACAAAGATGAGCTCTTTGTGGCTTCCGCGGTTGGCGGCCAATAGACTGCACGGGCGCCCTTGTTGGTTGAGCCTTCCAAGGCTCCCGTGTGAGCTGGCGACCTAAACTTAGTAGTGCTGCCCCCAAAGGTTGAGCTCCTAGTAGCTTCTTGTAGGAGTAGGTGACCGACATTACGAGGCTGACGCAGTGCAATCATAGCACTAAGGTACCCACCTGGTCAGCTCAGCACCTCACAGGTAGCTCGACACCCGGTCAGCTTGACACCTCACAGGTAGCTCGACACCTGGTCAGCTCGGAGCCTTACAGGCAGCTCGGCACCTGGTTAGCTCGGTGCCTTACAGGCAGCTTGGCACCTCACAGGTAGCTCGACACCTGGTTAGTTCGGTGCCTTACAGGCAACTCGGCACCTCACAGGCAGCTCGGCACCCGGTCAGCCCGACACGTCATAGGTAGCTCGGCACCTGGTCAGCTCGGCGCCTCAAGGTAGCTTGGCACCTGGTCAGCTCGACACCTCACAGGCAGCTTGGCACCTGGTTAGCCCGACACCATATAAGTCCCAGTCGCCTCTTTGGCATGGGCGAAGTCAAGAAGAGTGGACTACAAGTCGCTCCCAAAGCCTGCGGGCAACATTACTGCTGAAAAACCCACTCGCCTCTACGGCATGGGTAACACAACTGCTTAAGACCCAATTGCCTCTTCGGCATGGGCAAAGTCAAGAAGAGTGGACTACGAGTCGCTCCCAAAGCCTATGGGTCACATTACTGCTTAAGACCCAGTTGCTTCTTCAGCACGGGCAAAATCAGCAAAAGTGGACTATAAGTTGTCCCCAGAGCCTAAGGGCTACAGTACTGAACTGGCAGAGACCTCCTCACCTTACAGGCAGCTCGCCACTTACAAGCAGCTCCCAGAGCCTAAGAAATTGGATCAGCTCTTACTAGCTTGTCGACTTACGGACCAAAAGGAGAAATCTACTCCCTTCGCCGAGTTACTCTCAGCTCGGGAGTGGGGGACAAATGATGAGGGCGGATTTGGCCCTCCAGTGAAATTATGACACCTGGCACCTCATGCCAAGTAAGTGTAGCCTCTTGACAACTAGACAGCTCGAGCTAGATACAGGCAACTCGTCACCTTCAGGCAGTTCGCCACTTAGGGGCAGGTCGGCACTTACAGGTAGCTCGGCATAGGCAGCTCATCACTGGGTAGCTCACCACCAGGGAGCTCGTCACCAGGTAGCTCACCACCAGGAAGCTCGTCACCAGGTAGCTCACCACCAGGGAGCTCGTCACCGAGTAACTCACCACCAGGGAGCTCATCACCGGGTAGCTCACCACCAGGGAGCTCGTCACCAGGTAGCTCACCACTAGGGAGCTCGTCACTTAATGCAATTCCCCAATAGATTTGAATTCTAAATACTCCTGATTTTGCCAAACCATCAGCTATGTGATTAGTTCAGTTTGCCTTGGTATCCAATCTCCAATCTCCAATCTCCATCAAGAGATTTAGCCAACCTTATTCATGCAACGGTGTCAACAACTATGCACTTATAGAATCACTATCTCCTATTGGTCCAGAGCATAGTGCTTGAAAATGTCCTTCCCACTTTCCAATTCCCAATGGTCTCAGATTCCATAAGCTGTATCCATCAAAATATAATTTCTTTCTATTTGGGAGGTTTCCACGTAATGTTTGCCCAGGTTGTACTGAAGAAGAGGAAACAACAATCTCAGGAACTAAATCATATCCATAATCACAAGCACACATCTTATTATACTTGTATGATTAATTACTTTGGATAGAGGAGATATTTTACAGGGGATACAGAGGAAACATTTTACACAAAATGCAGGGAAAATGTTGATTAGATCAGAAAAAAAAAAAAAATTATAGATGGTACAGGAGCTTTGAACTACAAATCATAGTGAAAATATGAAAACACAAAAGAAAATCCAAAAACGAAAAAAAAAAACAAGTATACGAAATAGGGGAAGAAGCTCTTTCTTCCTGCCATGGTTTTCAAAACAGGACCAGACCATATGGTCGGACTGGGAAAACCGGGAATCAGTCAGGTGACCGGTTCCATTTTCCCTCAAAACCGGATTTTCTCCCAAAACTGTGGATTTTGGTCAGCGAACCGTTGGATCGGGCGATTAAACGTTCAAACAGTTTTGACCATTTTTAATTTTTTTGTTAGAACAGGCCGAGCATTCGATTCGAATGGTCGGACCGTTCAACTCGATAACTGGACCCCTGACCGGTTCGACCACCGGGTCGGTTTTAAAAACCATGCTTCCTGCAGTACAAGAAGGTCCTGGATATGGTTACGTTGAAGGGGATCTGAAAATGACGATGGTGCAGGAGCTTTAAACAAGAAAAATAAAAAATAAAATTAGATTAACATTTGTTCAATAGATGGGGTGGTGAAATGAAGAGGTTCACTGTTCTCTCACCAGCACTGGAATGAGTTCACAGAGGAGGTTGTTTGTTTTCTCTAATATCCGTTGTGTGGATTTCAAGACTCAGACGTCATATCCTAGATGCTTGAACACTCACACGCTCAGACATTCCAGACTCTTCAAATTTGAGAATGTTGCTGGTGGATGAGGGTGAATAGCGGTTTCAGTCGGATTCCTCAGATCTCAAAATCTGTTGAGGATGAGGGTGAAAAGTTGTTTCGAACTCCTCATATCTCATTGTTGGTGGATGTTTCGGACTTCTCAAATCTCAGATTTGAGAATGGGAAAATGGGAAAAATATCCGTTATGCTCAGATCGCCACGCCGGTGGACGAAGGTAAACCCATTGCCTATTTCCCTCGATGGAAGAAGGGCAAAATTTTTTACATAAAAAAATCGATGTAATTTCCCTCTCAGATCGATGTAAAATCCCGGATGTTTGCAAATTTACATCGATTATAAAGGTGTATTTACACTTTCCAAACGCTTGAAAATGTGGACCGGAGTGCAATAATGCACCGAACCGGTATTTACCCTGTTTCCAAATGCAGCCTAAGTGTTTTTTTTGTTTCCAAAGTAGAATCCGAAAATATCAATTTTTAAATTTCTGGTTTAAAGAGCATTTTTTAATGAAATTTTTATTATTGTTTTTTTGAAAAAAAGTTATTTTTGCTTCTTTTAATTTGTTGGATGATGTAACAATTTTCAAAACAGAAAAAAAAAAAGAAAACGAAAAAATCATGTCATATAATGAGTTCGTGCATTCGGAGGACGCGTCATGCCTCTCCGAATCATGTGAATGGTTTAAGCATGCGATGATTCTTCAGCTCCCTTAGTGTGCATCGTCATTAGTTTAAGTTAAGTAAAACACTCCTCTCCTCGCCTCTCCTGTTGCAGACGAGACATCTTTGCTCCCCCTCTCTCTCCTCATCCGGCCAGCGGCGATTTCACAACCATCGTCGCTGGCAACAAACAAAAGAAACTGGTTAACCATCCAAAAACATTTGACACAACTAGAGAGGCAATAAGTTCATCTCATGAACATGTTACAGGTTGGAAGCGTTTGAGAAATGTTTTTTTAACTGGTTTTCAATATTCACTGAAATAAGTTTGCAGGACTATACAACCTCATTGCTACATACGAATGTTGCAATGAAGGTAAGTAGCTCACATAAGAAGCTCGTATAGGAACCCAATAAGAGGAGCAGATCCATGCTAGTCAAATGTAACTATGCATAAAATGCTAAATCCTTCATAGGATGAAAAATGTTTTGCCACAACAAACAATAGATCTTAAGGAAAAACTACCATCGCCTCCATCAAAACTAGGAGAATTAAAAAAAAAAAAACATGGAAGAACGTACTAGAAGACTACTGATCAAATCTGATGAAG
This sequence comes from Nelumbo nucifera, assembly GCF_055504915.1. Classification (NCBI taxonomy): domain Eukaryota; kingdom Viridiplantae; phylum Streptophyta; class Magnoliopsida; order Proteales; family Nelumbonaceae; genus Nelumbo; species Nelumbo nucifera. The sequence continues at coordinate 84,609,685 of NC_142651.1, forward strand.
GATGATTTGGCCCGACCTAGTAAAGAGGGGACACGTGGACACGACCTGACCAAGAGATGACAACTCAGCCTAACACGATCAGTCCGCAATAGATCGAGCTCGGATATTCAACCACCTCGGGATAAGATGACCTCGGGACAAGGTCACCTCGGGACGAGATCATCTCAGTACCAGATCGCAATAGGATCACTTCGATCCCAAGGCACTTCGACATTCAACTCAGTTCGGAACCTAAAAGCATCAACTTGGGGATACCAACTTCAGATCACTACGTGGTGACCCCAGAAATCCCTCCAACGGATTTCGAACCTCACGGGATCACACCGTGCAACAGTTAGCATTATCTCCTCCCCGCCCGATCTGGGCGGAATTGATAAGCCTTATCAATTGACAACGTTATCCCTCAATTAAAGCGAAAATGGATCTCATCATGACGAAGATCCTGGAACTGATCCGCAAAACCCGTGAGGACTCAACTATATAAAGGCTCCACCCCCGGTGGCTCAAGGTACGCATGATTTCTCTGCTCTCTAGCTTTCTACATTCTCAAAGCAATTCTTACCTCGCAACAAGCTTACTAACTTAAGCTTTGGAGCGACCTCACCGGGCTAGAAACCCCGGGTTATCTGATTCACTCTCTTGCAGATCAATCTAGTCCGCCGTTCGACTAGAAGCCAGATCACCTCTAGCAGGGAGCAGTCAGATCGCGCTACATCATTTGGCGCCGTCTGTGGGAACCACTACAAAAAAGCATTTTCCACTATTAACAATAACTCAAAAATCCATGACATCTTCCAGAAATGCCGGACAAAACACTAAAATGAACATCTCCGGGGGGTAGCCTCAGTTCCCGTCTGTCTGCATTGGTCAGCTCACCAAACCGCTTACTGTGGCTGGGATTCCAACGCTGACCATGCCCCAAGTGGCTACACAGGTAAACGCGCCATTCCCTCCTGTAGTTGGCACGACCTTCGCTGAACCGTCTGTGGTTCCCCCTGAAGTCGGGCAATCCCAGTTCGATGGCCTGGTACACTACGTGCGAGCCATTCAGGTCCAACAGTTCTAGCACTATCAGTAGCAAGTCCTCCACCAGTTCTACCAGCAACAGTATCAACAACAATTCCCTCCACTGCAGCAAAATCAGCAGTCGGTTCCACCCCGGCACCCTGTAGTATAGCAAAATCAACCTCGTCTGCAGAACACTCGCTCTCTCCGCCGAGGTGACACTTCCTAGGTTCCACTTCCTCTTGGGAGCCAGGTTTCACCCTGCTTCATGGGGCAACGTTGGAAGCAGATCAGGAGATACTTAGCCCGCCAGGGCTATTTTACCTCGGCCTTCGCATCAAGAAGGTTCGCTCGCAGGAAACTGGTTCGGGGTTCTGGCTGCGAACTCAAGGCGAGGCCCTTCCATCCATGGCAATCAGCCTCAACATCTAGAGCCACCCCACGCCAGAACAGTACCCGACCACACAGAGGTCAGTAGCACTAATGCAGAGCCGACGAAGAAGCAACAGCGAAAGCGTCGCAAGGCACGCCGAACCACAATTCAGAATAGCCAGCTCGCCAGGCCCAGCCAGCTAGAGCAAGTAAAGGGTAAAGAGGAGGCGAGCTCAACAACCACAAAGACCGCTCCTCCCCTCTTTGGGTCATCCCCTCTGTCCTCTGAGCTCCTAGTAACTTCGATGCCGAAGGACTTTAAAATGACTCCTCTCGATAAGTATGACGGATCCTTTAATCCGAATGACCATGTAGACTCCTTTCAGTCCTAGATGCACCTAGCTGGGGCTGACGAGTCTTGCATGTGTGTGGCTTTCTCCACAACATTCAAAGGAGTAGCTCGCACATGGTATCAGAACATTGCATTAGGAACAATCAGAAGTTGGGTGCAGTTCGTAGAGTTGTTCACCTTGCACTTCATCACCAACAAGAAGTGCCCGAGGTCCCAAGAAAGCCTCCTCAACGTAGTTCAAAGAGAAGAGGAGTCTATCAGAAGCTATTTCAAACGCTTCAATGACACCTGCCTATAGATCCCCGACCTAGATCCAACAGTGAGGTTCACAGCAGCGAAGAAAGGTATACCCACAGGGAGTTCAAGTGGCATGTAGTGGCCAACAAGACTAAAGACATCACCGAATTCCTCAAGCTCTCTGATTAGTTCATCGGGATTGAGGAAGAGATGAATCAAAAGACTGAAAATCAGGAAGAAAAGAGAAAAAGAGAAGGTGACAACACAAGTAACGATGACAATAAACGAAGAAAAAGCAAGTTCCTGACTAGGGGAGGAAACAAGTCCGGGAGCCGATCTCCTTCACAATCTCATAAGTTAGGTCAGCATTCCAGAACTCCACCGGTTGAAAGGATGGGCTACACACCCCTCAACGCAAAGCTAGGAGAAATCCTTATGGCGATCAAGGACTCATCCTATGTCAAGTGGCCACCTCGGTTGAGGGGGGACCCTGCCACCAGAAATAGGAATGTGTATTGTCATTTTCACAAAGACCATGGTCATAGTACTAAAAGTTGTAGAAATCTCCGCGATGAGATCGAAGAGCTTATTCGTCGCGGATATCTAAAAAATTTATACAAAAAGAAGACAGGAACCAAGTAGATCTTCAAACAGACCGGCAGGGGGAGCAAAGAAGAAATGCTCACGAGTCCAGCAATAGACAAAGTGAGCAGCCGTCAAGGCAGATGCTAGAAGAAAGGCCGATCCGCGGAGTAATCAACATGATTATTGGCGGATCCATCATCGCGGGCTGCACCTCGGTAGCAGGTCGAGCTTCAATTTGTGAACTAGAGAACGAGGAGCAGAATCTGCCGAAGCGACCTAGGCTCGAAGACCCCATCTACTTCACAGAAGATGATGCGCACGAGATCCAATATCTTCACGATGATGCCCTGGTAATAAATATGAGGATAAATGACTTCGAAGTCAAGTGCATCCTAGTGGATTCGGGCAGTTCAGCCGACATTCTATTCAAGGACGTCTTCGACAAGCTCCAGCTCTAAGAAAGTGATCTCAAGCCGACAAATACACTCTTGGTAGGCTTTAGCGGTGAAGAGGTCAGACTGCTAGGGCGAGTCTCAGTACCTGTAGAGGTCGACACGTGGCCCAATATTGTAAGGTTCGAGCACACTTTCTTAGTGGTCGTGACTCCATCCCCGTACAATGCCATAGTAGGTCGGCTCATTACACACGCCCTACGTGCGGTAGTATCTACCTACTACTTGACGATGAAGTTCCCTACGGACTATGGAATAGGAGTTGTGCGAGGTGACCAGCTTGAGTCTCGCAAATGCTACATTGTCTCCCTCAAGGGGAAATCCAAGATAGAGTCTGACATCGAGCTCGAGCAACCTACGGAGTATGCTGAGGAGCGAGCTACACCAATAGAAGAGACGGTTAACATCCTGGTCTCAACAGAAGATCCAGCTAAGACTCTCCAGATCAACGCTTTGATCGAGGAACCGTTCCGCTCTCAGTTGGTAAGTTTTTTACTTAAAAATTTATATGTATTTGCATGGTCTGCAGCAGAAATGCCCAACATAGATTCTAAAGTTCTAACTCACAGGCTAAATATTGATCCCTCCGTTAGACAGAAAAAACGCAACCTCGCCCCGGAGCGCTGGAGGATAGCCAACGAGGTCGGGAAACTCTTAGTGGCCGATTTCATCAAGGAGGTCCATTACCCGAGCTGGATAGCTAACCCAATTCTAGTAAAAAAAGCCAACAGTAAATGGCGCATGTGCGTCGATTATACCGACCTGAATCGAGCCTGCCCAAAGTATGGTTTCCCACTGCCCAAGATCGACCGCCTAGTGGACGTGACCTCAGGGCATGAGTTGCTGAGATTTCTGGATGCGTACTCGGGATACAACCAGATTAGGATGGACCTTGCCGATGAAGAAAAAATGGCCTTCATAACCAAGCTCGGACCGTATTGTTATAAGGTTATTCCCTTCGAACTAAAAAATGTTGGGGCGATCTTTCAAAGACTTGTAAATAGGATTTTTGAGTTGTTAATTGGCAACAAAGTTGAATGCTATGTAGACGATATGGTCGTTAAGACCCAATTTTCAAAATTTTTATTGGATGATTTGCAAAGTGTCTTTGAAATTTTGTGTAAATATAACATGAAATTAAATCCTAACAAGTGCGTCTTCGGTGTCACCTCGGGTAAATTCCTGGGCTACATAGTCATCCGACGTGGCATCGAAGCCAACCCCGAGAAAATAAAGGCCATCTTAGATATGAGACCACCTCGCAAGCTAAAGGAGGTTCAGAGATTGAACAGTAGGATAGCCACGGTGAGCTGCTTCAGGTCTAAGTCGGCATATCGCTGCCTGCCTTGCTTTAAGTCCATAAAGAAAAGCAAGGACTTCGAATGAACCGCGGAGTGTCAGCTCGCCTTCGACGAACTGAAAAAATACCTAGCTAGTATCCTGGTTCTGACCTGACCCAAGGAGAGAGATATTTTAAAGCCGTACCTCTCCGCGAGTGACGAGGTAGTCAGCTCGGTACTAATAAAAGAGGTAGATTGGGTCCAACGACCCATCTTCTATGTTAGCAAGGTTTTGTAGGATGCTGAGACAAGGTATCCGGAGATCGAGAAGCTGGCGTATGTGCTAGTCATAGTAGCTCAAAATCTTCGTCCCTACTTCCAAGCCCACACCGTCGTCGTCCTTATCAACAAGCCTCTGAGGCAGATCCTGCTCAAGCCTGAGGTGTTCGGCAAACTGGCGAAATGGGCCTTCGAACTTAGTGAGTACAACATCTAGTGCGAACCTCAGACAGCGATTAAGGTCCAAGCCTTAGCCGATTTCGTGGCAGAGTGCACATTCAGCACTGCAACCCCCGAACTGGTTGAGCTCGGGCACATGGAGGAAGCTTCAACCAGCGCGGCACCAATCCCGGTTCGAGCAAGTTTGACCTAGGACGAGGAGCCCCGGATCCTCTACGTCAATGGCTCGTCCAATCAGCAAGGAAGCAGAGCGAGCATAATTCTATACGGTTCAAGTGTGGTGAAACTGGAATACGCGCTTCGGTTCGGGTTCGTAGTGTCCAACATCGAAGCAGAGTATGGGGAATTAGTAGTCGGGCTCACCTTAGCGGAGGAAGTAAAGGCTAAACGCCTCATCATCTGCAGCGACTCCCAGCTCGTGGTCAACCAGGTCAGTGGTGAGTATGAAGCCTGTGACCCCACCATGGTTGCTTATTTGGCCAAGGTCAGAGAAGTTCTATGTAGATTCGAATCTTATTTCATTAGGCAGATCCCGAGGTCCGAGAACGCTGAGGCCGATGCCTTATCCCGGTTAGCTAGCACAAGTAGCAACACCATTTAGACCGTATACATAGAGGACCTACCTCGGCCTAGCATTCTCGAGGCGGCAGGAGAGGTCTCGCTCCTGTAATACAAGCAGAGCTGAGTTGGATTGACCCACACACGAGCTATCTGCTTCACGGGACCCTCCCTGCAGATCGCAATGCGGCCCGAAGGGTAGAGCGCTAGTCAGCTAAGTATGTCATTATAGACAGACAGTTGTACTAGAGATCTTTCACGCTCCCCTACTTGCGTTGCTTGCGACCCTCAGAGGCCGAGCTCATTCTCCGTGACACCCATGAGGGCTTGTGTGGTGAACACTTGGGGGGCAGGGCTCTCGCCCAAAAAGTGTTGCGACAAGGGTACTACTGGCCCACAATGAAGGCAGACGCACTCAAGCTCGTCAAGAAGTGTGACAAGTGTCAAAGGCACGCCAACATCCACCACCGACCTACCGCTGACCTCAAATACCTCACCAGCCCGTGGCCCTTCGTACAGTGGGGAATCGACATTCTTGGCTCACTCCCGCCAACAACAGGACAGAGGAGATTCTTGGTGGTGGCAGTGGATTATTTCACGGAGTGGGTGGAAGTGGAACCCCTAACGACGATCACAACCCACAACATACAAAATTTCTTCTGGAGGAATATAGTATGTCGCTTTGGGTTACCTCGGGTACTCATCTCTAACAATGAAAAGCAGTTCGAGGACATTAAGTTTCAGAATTAGTGTGCCGAAGATGGGAATACAACAAAGCTTCACCTCGGTGGCACACCCCCAGGCAAATGGGCAAGCAGAAGTCACCAACAGAGCCATACTCTGTGGACTGAATGCTCGCTTAGCCTGAGCCAAAGGACTGTGGGTAGACGAGCTGCCTAGTGTGTTATGGGCCTACCAGCCTACTATCAAGACCGCCATGGGTGAGACCCCCTTCAACCTCACTTATGGCACAGAAGCGGTGATCCCAGTAGAGATCGAAGTGCCAACATTGCGCTTGGAGGCCTACAACGAGGATACAAATGATGACAAGCTCCATACCAACCTCGACTTGGTGGAAGAAGTACGAGACCTAGCATACATTCGGACTGTTGCCTACCAGCAGAGAGTGGCTCGGTACTATAACGCCCAAGTCAAAAAATGACACTTCCATGTCGGTGACCTGGTTCTTCGAAAGGTTATGGTACCTCAGCCCAGTGTCGGTAAGCTCGGACCGAACTGGGAAGGTCCGTACCGGGTAAGACGGGTACTCGGGGAAGGTACGTACGAGTTCGAGACCTTGGAAGGGAAACAAGTACCTTGAGCGTGGAACATTGGCAACATGAGACGATACTACCTATGATCACCGAATATCGGCAACCTCGAGCTCGAGACCTTGGTCTTGGCCTCCTCCACTGCCTGAAGGAGTATCTTAGTTCGCTCCTTTACGAGGGCCTCGAGATCCTCCTTCTCGAACATCAGCAGTGTAATCAACTCCTTTTGAGCCCACACATCCTTCTTCAACTGGTTATTTTTCGTTGCGGGCCAGGTTTAGCTCGGTGTGAGCCTCCCGAGACGAGGACTCAGCTGCAAGAGCTCGCTTCAAGTGCAGTTCGGACTGGTATGTCAGAGCATGTGCAACAGAGTTCACCTGCCAAGAGAAAAACAACAGTTAGTACGAGAAAAGTTTCAAGTGCAAAATTGAAGAAGTCAAGACAGAACTTACCACCATACAATGGATAGCTGCTCGAGCTCCGAGCTGAGTGACTGATAGCTAGGCCCAATTAGCAACCTCCTCGGCGTATACTGTGCTCTTGCTCTTGAGAAGGCTGTACTTCAGAGTCAGGATGCTCTGAACTGCCTCATTGCTGCCCGAAGAAGTGGCAGCTGCAGGGGCGGGCTTCGAAGATGTTGCCTCCTCGGGCGCACGGGATGGGGAGACCTTTCCTGGTTCCTCCTCGGCGAGATCGATCACTAAAGGTTGCGCGGTGGAGGGCTGCTCCGGCTTAGGGACGGTAGCCTGCCTCTTTTGGTAGCTCGCTTCTTCTTCCCCTTCATTCTACCAAGGAGTTTGTTCGTAGGGATTTTCATGGTTGCTGTAACAAAAGAAAAACGTCAGAAACAACATCGAAATAAAACAAAGGCAACACAAAATGTGACGACCTACCAGGACTCAAATTGGCTTGCACACGATTGTCTTCGGTCACGTAGTCCGCGAACTTGAGACCGAGCTCCACCCAAGATCGGAGCGCTTCCCTTGTCTTCAGGTTCAGTTTGACACTGGGATCCTGAAAGGCCGCCCTCCAGTGGGTCGGGAAGGGTCATCGCTCAGTGTTACGGACCACGAAGTAGCCCCTTTTCCAGGTTGGGACCTTGTTTGGGAGCTCGTGTAAAAGCTTATAGCCCAGACGAGGAAATAGGTAATAAGTTCGCCTGTGCTCGGGTAGGACACATGAGGCGCTCTCTTTATTGAAATGATGGAAGAGAAAATGTCAAGGTCAAGGGGCAGGTTATAGTCATGGAAGAGCGAGATGGTTCCTATTACGTTGCGAATGGAGTTTGGATGCAGCTGATCTATGGTGATGTTAAAAAGTTTTATAACTTCTATGATCAGGGGGTGAAGTGGAAGACGAAGACTAGTTGCGAGCTGCTCCTCGAAGATCACGATCTCGTCGTGACCAGGCTCCCAAGGAAAGTTACCTAGCGGAAGACTGTAGACAAGGTTGCTCGGAAGCATATCTAAGGTCTGGAGCCTGTCCGCTATCATCGTCGACGAGCCGAAGTTATCTGGCTGCCAACCTCGGTGCGAGGTGGACGCTAGACCACCTGTGGCCTCTCGCGCCTCCCAGGGTGATTCCACCTCAGGAGGATCGCGGACCACTTGTTGACCCGAAGTAGCTTCTTCAGTGTGGCAATCTACGACCTAAGTCGAGGTACCCACCTCGGCCCCAGCGGAATCACCGCTCTCATCTAAGGGACTATCAAAGCTAAAACTAGACATGGAAATGACAACTGAATCAAAAAGGAGAGCTAGGGAAGACTCACCAAGGAGAGACCGAACTGAAAGAAGACACCGAACTGGAGAAACCGAGCTAAGGAACTTGAACGCGACCTTAGATCGAAGGCTAGCGAATTTGTGGCGAAGAAAATGAGTCTCGGGCCCCCTATTTATAGCCGCTATGTCCGAAAATCAACGGTCGAGATTGAAGCAATCTAACGACTCCTAGGAAAATCAGCTACGCGACCCCCGAGGTTGAAAATCGGTTTAGCGTGTTTTTTGACATCCACAGAGTTTATAGATCATGTGACGTCCCCGCGTAGACTAGACGCGACCTGGGTTATTCCTAGTTTAGTCGGGTAGCCGAACAGGTCCAACCAACGATTCGCCTGACAAGCCGCTTGGACCTCAGGTCAAATCCACTTGGACTTGTCATGAACTCCCCGCACCGGGTTAGGACCCCTAGCTCGGGGAGTGGGGGGAAATTGATGAAGGGTGATTTGGCCCGACCTATTAAAGAGGGGACACGTGTACACAACTTGACCAAGAGATGACAACTCAGCCTAACACGACTAGTCCGCAATAGATCGAGCTCGGATATTCAACCACCTCGGGATAAGGTGGCCTCGAGACAAGGTCTCCTCGGGACGAGATCACCTCGGTACCAGATCGTAGTAGGATCTCTTCGATCCCAAGGCACTTTGGCATTCAACTCAGTTTGGAACCTAAAAGCATCAGCTCGGGGATACCAACTTCAGATCACTACGTGGTGACCCCGGTAATCCCTCCAATGGATTCTGAACCTACGGGATCACGCCGTGTAACAACTAGCATTATCTCCTCCCAACCCAATCCGGGCGGAATTGATAAGCCTTATCAGTTGACAATGTTATCCCTCAATTAATGCGGAAACGAATCTCATTGTGATGAAGATTCCAGAACTGATCCGCGAAACCCATGAGGACTCAACTATATAAAGGCTTCACCCCTGGTGGCTCAAGGTACACGTGATTTCTCTGCTCTCTAGCTCTCTACATTCTCAAAGCAATTCTTAGCTCGCAACAAGCTTACTAAAGCATCGGAGCGACCTCGCCGGGCTAGCAACCCCGGGTTCTCTGATTCACTCTCTTGCAGATCAACCTAGTCCGTCGTCCGACTGGAAGCCAGATCACCTCCAGCAGGGAGCAGTCAGATCGCGCTACATCAAAATCTTTAGAAATAAAATGGAAGAAAATAAAAAGGATAATTCAACTAAAGATTACAAAACCCAAAAAGAATTAAATAAATACCCACCTAAAATTCTGAATCATTTTCGAACCACCACAACTCAAAAAGGAAGAAAAGAAATAACAAAATAAGTAGTAAAAGTAGGGGAAGAAAAGACGAAAAAAATGTCATACAAGAACTAACCTCTATAACTGCATTTTCGAAGAAGTGTGGCGATTATCTGCCTGGTGGAATCATCAGCTTCAACCAACAAAACTCTGAGAAACATCCGAGGAAGAATTTTCTCCCATTTAATAGCAGTTTCAGAGTTGTTTTGTTTCTTGTCCTCCCCGTGACTCTCCCTCCTCTTCCTCCTCCTGCAACACCTTGTCCATGCTATTTTCGCAACCTACAGTAACTTCCCTCATTTCTTCCTAAACCCTAACATCAATGTGGACCATAACGAAACCATAATTTTTGTTCAGAGCTCTTGCAGCTGATGCTGTAAACTTCACTTAGCATAACAAAACCATAATTTATGGATGCGCTTAATTTCATAGATGTTGCAAACTTCACTCAGCAACGTGGACCAATCTGGGCTTCTTGGAGTAATGTTATGGATGCACTTAATGTAGGTGATATTCATTCATCATATACTGAAGTTTTATCTACAGGGGATGATCTTTTGCTTGTGAAGTCACCGCTGGGTGGATGGAGAGAGAGAAGAAGGAGAGATGTCTCGTCTACGACAAGAAAGGAGGGGAGGAGAGGAGGAAAACACTCGTTTCGCTTAACTTCAACTAACGGAGATGCACACTAATGGAATTAAAGAATATTCTTTACATGCTTAAACTATTCACACATTTCGGAAATGCGTGGCGCATCCTCCGAATGCGCGAACGACACCCTGACTAAGGGTGCTTGGACTGAAGCCGAACTCTCATATAATAACCCATTAAATTTCCATGTAAAATAAAAATCAAGTGCAAAGGCTTTTCATAACATAACTATGGGAAGTATATTACCTAATTAATCATCCAAAAATTTTAACCTAATATGATTACTCAAAATTAATTAGAAAATGCAGTAGTCCTAAGGGTTTTGACACTTATTATTGTTTTGAGAATGGGATGATCCTTATTAATAGGGTGGCTATGTTTTTTTTCCTAATTTATTGGGATTATCTTATAATTTTTATTTTATGCTTGTTTAGTGGGGGTGTGTGAGCTTATTTATTTTTTTATTCATGTACTTTTGGTAGAAGGGAATTGGGGGTGGGGCAGAAAATGGTGCACGTGAGGCCCATTTCCATATCGGGAGTTTGTGTTCGGGTTGACAATGGGTTTCATACACAATTTGACTGAATCCGATTATGTAGTATAATTATGTCTATATAGAGAGAGATATTATATACAATCATATAAATTTTATAATTGATATATTTAAATTTTTATTTTTAATATTTAGACCCAAATCTGACATATTGGATTTCGGATTAGATTCAGATCCAAAGGTTTGCTAAATGAGATGGGATATGAATGTAGTTGGATCTAATCTGAATTGATATGTTGACAGCCCTAGCTTGTGTGGCTGCTAAATGGAGGGGGTGCCATGTATGTTACCATCTACACTACTGGGTCATCAACCACCCTAACAAGGGTATCATTGTAAACTTATCATTCATTAAACTAAACTATATTTTTCTCTCTTCTTTACTTCTCTCCCTATTCTATCTTCATTATTTCTTCCATCTTCTTCACATAGTTTTGTGATTATGCATGCTGAAATATAATTTTAAGGTGGCTTAGCCCATCACTTTCTTTCAACAAAGTTGATCGAGAATGCCTTGAGAATAATGGGTTCATCACCAACTTCTTGAGAATGGTTTGAGCTTTTGAATGCTTATTTTCATCATTTTGATATTTGTCACTATCCTATCAGCCCAAACAATTTACTAAATTTACTTTCACTGTCAACCCCATTAACTAACTGGTCAGGGGTAAAGTGCTAGAACCTAAAGTTTGGGGAGGGGATCTTTGTCACAAAGCGAAGTTTAGGGGGCCTAATTGTTATCGCCACCAAGTACAAGGTGGCCATCTATAATCTACCCTAAAATTTATCAGCAAATCGAAACAGAAAATGTAAATAGTAGTTATATATACCTAAGACCTGAGATTAATGCAGACTGAAAAGATTGGAAAATAAGATGATCAGATTGCTCAATTTGGAGGTGGAATATCTGTCTGCCTTCTTCATAGTTGCTCCCAAATTAATTAAAGCTGCCCGAGATAATAGTATAAGACATCCCCACTTATATTCTGGAGCTCAGGCCATACATCCAACTAGGGGTGTCAATTCGACTGGATTTGGTCTATTCCGATTCAGTTCAATGTGAGTCCATTATAAATGGATCAGGTCCAATCTAGTCCAATAAATGTTTTGGATCAATTTGGACCGGTCCAATTTAATGTTTGGACCATCTAATCTATTCAAATTTATTTTGATTTAGATTGGTTTCAACCCAAACCCGGTCCATTAACACATATATTCTTATCTTATATCAATGAATCAGATATTGACTTAATTTAACCCAATCCAATATAAATTTATTACGGACGGATTAAGTCTAATCCAATCTAATAAATATGTTGGACCGGATTAGTCCAATTCAAAATGTCTTATTGGTCCATCCAATCCATCCAATATGGTTTTGGACTGGACGGAGCCCAATCCCAAACCGGTCCATTGGCACCCTTACATCCAATTCACAAGACCCTTCTGGTGTAGCCAATTTCTCCTATCTACTAACCAACTCACTACAGCTTGTAAAGAACAGAAGCCATCCAATATTGAATTTACAATGCTTCTCTGTGCTCTTAGGTCTGCATGAGTTTTTCCAATTCAAATGAGTTCTCAACAGAACGCGCTCACACGTGCACCATAGGCTTATGCATCTCCCATGCATTTGGAACATCTCCCCCTTATAAAATATGGATGTGCTTATGGGGTGCGCGTTTTGAGGGAAGCCCATCCAAACTCGAGTTTTTCCTCATGCTGACCAAGAGATGCTCTCATATCAAAGGGCAAAGGGTGGTCCGTGTCAGATCAAAAAGGAAACATAGGGGGTGTTTGGCAATTTTGTATTTAAAAAAACAATATGCAGCACCAGCAAAATCAGATTGTTTTTAACTTTTTTTATCGATGTGGTGAAACCCCCTTAACATGATGAATAAGAACAGAGTCTTTTGTCAAGGTTAGAGTGGATATTAGACTTTCAGCTTTGAAGGGATTCTACTTTTTGTTCATGGTTAAGTTCCCTATAAGCCATTAGAGGTGCAACTTGGATCGGGTTGGATTAAGAATTTGTTAATTTTTTAATGGGCCCGAATCCTAACCAAACTGCATGTATATTGTCATTCTTCAAATTGGGCAACCCAATTTATAGCCCTATGTGCCAAACCTACATCCCTGCTTCAATGAGGTAAATGCTCCTTGTTTTCTTTTTTTTTTGATTTTTTTCTCTTACAAAGGTAGGAGAAAAGTTCTCCTTATCTAACCTCAAGGTTACATGGCTTTTTGGTTTAACGTCGGACCTATTTGCTTCTTGTCTAGCTTCAAGTTCAGACCACGTTGAACTGGACTTTGAACGAAAATAAGTCCAGTTCCTAGTGAGTAGGGGTGGTCACGAGTCGAGCTTTTTACGAGCTATTTGAATTTGGTTGGGTTTGGTTTAAATCGAGCTTTGAGCCGAATTCAAGTCTGATATATAGGTTTCTTTTTCTAATTGAGCCAATCTCGAGTCGAGTGAAACTTGGCTCGTGAGGCTTGCAAGCTTAATCAAGTCTAGTATAATAAATAAATAATTTTTATTATATACATACATACATATACATATAAATATATAAATATAATATATATATATAAAATAATTTTTTATTTTTTTTGTATGTAAAATAAAAAATAATTTCATATGTATAATTTTTATTTTTTTAAAAAAAAAAACTTGACTAGCAGTTGAGCTTGACACAAGCCGAACTCAAACTTGTAAACTTTGAACCAAGTCAAGCTCGAGCTTCAATCTAACACAATTTCAGCAACTTGAGCTCGAATCCGCCCCTACCAGTGAGCCCTAGTTACCCATTTCATAAAAAATGGGTCAAATCATGGATACAGTTATTTTTGTCCTAGTGGCTCGATGACCAGCTAGGTTTCCCTAGCCCACGTGACTACATCACCAGGATGAGCAACCCTACAAGGGAAAACTGAAATAGAAGCAACCTTCAGCTTCTCTTGATGGAAGGCAGGTTTGATAATCCTTTTGTGTTTGGCCTATTTTTCACCCTGGTAGTATAGAATCCCTGTTGTTAACAACTTCAGGGCCGTTTGACAATCAAAAGACGTATTGTGCTTTTGCATGAAGATCTGAACAACCCGAAACTAGTTTAGCTATTGTGCCTCTTTCTATGTCTTTCCTTGCGAAAATAAAGTGAGAAAGATATGAAAAACTCCATTTGAAGCTTCCTGAAATCAGCCTAAAATAAACTTCTCAGTGTTTTTTCGGCGCACCAAATTTTGGCGTCTACATTTGTTAGAAACCAAACGAAAAAAAGGCCATGGGACAATTTGCCCGGCTTGTAAACAGCCAAAATACTGCACCGAAGACACGTCAAACGGGACTTGCAGGCTGGCTTTGGGCTTCTCAAAGTGCCCAAAATTTCTAGATACAATACCCTTTATTAGAGTTGGGTCAGCGATGGTCACTCTTGGAAATGTTCCAATCCAATTAACAGATGCCTTGCCTGCATTTTTTAATCAATAGAAGCTCTATTTAGTAGTAATAGAGTATACTATTCAAAATATGAATGGATGTTAAAGAATTTGTTTGTTTGAAGTGCAAATTTCATTTCCAATAATGTAAATGTATAGGAGTGTAAATAGGCAGAATACAAATTCTGGTTCACTTTTGCTTTATATTTGACTGTCTTATTTGTTTATGAAAAGTAAAATAGGAAGATAAATAATGTAGCGCCCACCTTATATGAAACAAAATGGAGGGAGTGCAAATCATAATTATAAGCAAACAGACAGGTGATGCAAAGTAAAATAGGAAGAAAATAACGAGGTTCTCTCTTTAGAAAAGAGAGAATTGAGGTGGTAGATAGGTGGTGCAAATTTTCCATTAATTTTTGGGATGCAAAATTTGTATTGCTATTGAGTGCAAATGAGACAAAAAAGTACAAATTTCTTATCACATAGGAGTGCAAATCATAATTATAAGCAAACAGATACAAAATGAAACTGTGTGCAAAATTTCTACAGTTCCAGAAACAAACGGATCCTAAATAAATAAGGCAATTAGAGAATTTTTTTCCAAATTTAAATTTTTTGTATGATCAAGAAACCAACAAATGTCCACAATAACATGTCCAGATCACTTTAATGCGTAAGGCACCGGGGGGTTAGCTTGGAAGATGAAGTAAAATAAGAACTGAAAACAAAACTAAAATAAAAGCTAAAACAAAAATGAACCAGCATTTGCATTCTTCTTATTTGCACTCTCAGGTTAGTTTGGAAGCAGTATAAATACAAATATGTACAACGCGGGTTTAAAAATATAAAATTCAAGGCTTCGCACTGTATATATTTGTATTTGCACTAGTACAAATGCATGAGAGTGCAAATGAAAAAAATGCAATTTTTTGTTTAATTTTATTTTAGGTTGTACTTTATTCTGTTTCATGTCTTAATTTACTTTATTTGTAATGCAATCAAACAAAATAAGTTAAAATTTAAAATAAAAATAAATCAGAATTTACACTTAAATCATTTGCACTGTCATATTTAAGTTTTGCATCAATACAAATTTATTTACATTGCAACCAAACACAGCCTCATGAATTTTTATTAGTGCAAATAGAATTGCACTACAAACGAACAATGACATCTAATCATATTCGGACTCCCATTTTAGTTACTGGTGATTTGAGCCAAACATTTCCACCTAATCATATATATCTGGTTAACTTTTAGCATCAAAACAAAGTTTTTATTTTTAATTTTTCTCTCCCACATCCAACTAAATGCATTAAAATGGAAGAGTTGTAATCCCCTATGGAGGCTGATTTTACTCCAAATGATCTTTCGTAGATCTATCATACTGTGGGACACGTGGCAAGTTATCAGGATCCGGATAAAATTTTGTCTCCAGTAGACCTATTCATGGCCATCTAACCGACGGGCTAGCCAATCCACCTACTTCTATATTGCACTCGGACATAATTTTAGGCCTACAGGTTTAGGCCCAAGCTTAGGATTTTTCAATCTAACACATAAGGGTTGTGTTTAGTTCCATTGTTATTTCTATAAGGTTTTTAAAACTGAATTGGACAACGAACTAGTTAGGATCTGATTCTCGGGTCGAATAGTCTGGTCGTTCGAATCGAATGGACAATCCAATCTGACAAAAAAAATAGAGAAAAAATTTTAAAAAATAAAAACCGGCCAAACCATTGAATGGTTCGACTGCCTGGATCAGCAATTTATTAACCAAATCAATGATTTTTGGGGAAATAATTCTGAAGTAAAATGGAACTGGTCACCGGTTCTCATTTTTTCCGATCTGATTTTGAAAACCATGAATTTTATCTTAAAATATTTTGAGTTGATTAATACAAATTAATAAAAATATGTATTGTCATAAGCATTTAAGTGTAACTTCAGCTAGAAAAATGCATGATGAGATGTGATGGAGGATGATTTGGCCTGACCTACGAAACGATGACACGTGGACCTGACTCAGCGCGAGCAACAACTCAGCATCATAGCCTGGTAATGGCTAAGTAACGAGCCTATAAAGCAACTCACTACAACACGAGCTCCGGGTTCCCTGAGCTACCCGAAGGGGATATTTCGAGGCTACCTTAGCTCACGAGCTAGGGAAACCAGCTCGCTCAAACCTCTAAGCAGATAAGTCATTAGAAGGGTAACCTTGAAGTATTCCTAAGCTCGCTACAAAACAGCTCGCAAATGAGCAGTGCGAGCGTTTCTCAGGAAGCTTCTATCTGACAAACCGTACCAATCAGACTGTGCCACGTCCCTTGACTGACGGCGTAATCCCTGTCCTTTCAACAGTCTGCACCCACGTCTCTCAGCAGGCAGAGGCATGCCTGCCCTTTGGAGACGTGTCACCCATCCGAGCAAGGGGTACATCGCAACGGCCACCTGCGCAGCCCTGGCAGGTAACGGCTATGACAGGGGCCCAGTGGCGGTTACGCCCGATCTGACAAGAACGCCCCTATAAAAGCCCTTGAGGCAGAAGGGAAAAGGATCTTCAGACTTTTGAATACTTTCGCACTCTCATACTCTAACTGAATACCTCTTTGCTCGCGAGCTAATCTCTCGAGCACAGTGATAAAGCGCAACCTACACTCTTCTTTTCTCTTTCCCCTGCATTCTGACTTAAGCATCGGAGTATTTCCACCAGATAAACCCCCGAGAATCCTTCTTTTTCTTATTCTCAGGTGCCGCCCATTGCCAGCAAGGAGCCAGTCAGCAGCCAGGTAGGAGTGCCCGGATCGTGCCGCATCAAGACGGATCTTTAACATTTATATTTGAACCCTCAAGTTTTGGGTTTCACGTAGAAACAGCAAATTCCATTAATCTACCCAAACCATTTCAGGTAGAAAAGCGATCTCTCATTGATCAAAGCAAATTCCATTAATCTACTCAACTTCCAGTCACACTTCATCAGGCAAATCTCGAGGTCAGAGAACGCTGAGGTTGACGCTCTGTCCCGGTTAGCCAGCACTAGCGACATCCCCATGAGGACCGTGTACATAGAGGACCTGCCTTGGCCTAGCTTCTCGGGGGGGGCAGAGGAGGTTGCTCCCATCGTTCAAGTAGAGCCGAGCTGGATTGACCCGCTCATGAGCTTCCTACTACACGGGACCCTTCCCGCGGACCGCAATGCCGCCAGAAGGGTAGAGCGTCAGGCGACCAAATACGTCATAATAGACTGACAGTTGTACTGAAGATCCTATACGCTCCCCTACTTGCGCAGCTCGCGACCTTCCGAACCCGAGCTCATACTCCGCGACACTCATGAAGGCCTGTGCGGCGGACACTTGGGGGGGAGGGCTCTTGCCCAAAAAGCACTACGATAGGGGTACTACTGGCCAACGATGAAAGTGGACGCTGTTGAGTTCGTCAGAAAGTGTGACAAATGCCAGAAGCATGCCAACATCCATCATCAGCCCGCTGCTGACCTCAAATACCTCACCAGCCCATGGCCTTTCGCACAATGGGGTATCGACATACTTGGGCCATTCCCACCAGCGACGGGCCGGAGGAAGTTCTTAGTGGTAGCAGTAGATTATTTCACCAAGTGGGTAGAAGTTGAACCCCTTGTAACGATCACAACCCGAAACGTCTAGAACTTCTTTTGGAAGAACATAGTGTGTCGCTTTGGTCTACCTCAGGTGTTAATCTCTGACAACGGCAAGCAGTTCGAGGACATAAAATTCTAGAACTGGTGTCAAGATATGGGAATACGACAGAATTTCACTTCGGTTGCACACCCTCAAGTGAACGGACAAGCAGAGGTTACAAACAGAGTTATCCTTCGCGGACTGAAAGCACGCCTAGATCGAGCTAAAGGACTGTGGGTAGACGAACTACCCAGCGTTTTATGGGCCTACCAAACTACAGAAAAGACCGCCACGACAGAAACTCCCTTCAACCTCACCTATGGCACCGAAACAGTTATCCCAGTCGAGATTGAGATTCCCTCATTACGACTGAAAACATATGATGATAAGGCAAATGAAGATGAGCTACGTACCAACCTCGACCTGCTCGACGAAGTAAGGGACCTCGCATATATCAGAACTGTAGCTTACCAACAAAGAGTATCCCGGTACTATAATGCCAGGGTCAAGAAGTGGAACTTTCGCGTTGGCGACCTGGCCCTTCAGAAAGTTATGGTACCCGAACCTGGCGTTGGCAAGCTTGAACCGAATTGGGAAGGGCCTTACCGAGTGAAACGAGTTCTCGGGGAAGGAACATATGAGCTCGAGACCCTCGAAGGGAAACAAGTACCTCGGGGATGGAATATTGTCAACTTAAGACAATATTACCTATAATGACTGAGTAGATCACGAGTTACTCTCAAATCCTAAGGGCCAAAATGCCGAGCTAACAAGATTTCGGCGCAATAAGACCCAGTCGCCTCTATGGCATGGGCGAACTACTAAGTAGACCATGAGTCACTCTCAAAGCCTAAGGGCCAAAATGCTGGGCTAACACCATCTCGGTGCAATAAACACGTAGCTTGGGCATGCGCGACACCATAGGGATGCCTTAAAACGTCAAAAGACGGCTCGGAACAACAAGTGCCGAAGGGTCCTACTTCGAGTAAGTAGCTTTAAGTTACTTGAAACGATGAGAACATTGTGGCAAAAATGAAAATTTATCATTGCTTCAAAATAAATAAATAAATACATGAAAGAAAAATAGCAAAAGACAAATAAAAAACCGAGCTAAATAACTCGGCAAAGTCTGACACAAGGTGAGAGGGCACAACCGCCCAGCAAAAGATCTTTTCAAGACCGGGTTTATGGCACCCGGGAGCCACCAGAAGTCCAGACAAACGCCATCGAAGCCTCAGGGATGCGCCTCCTCGTCCTTGTCCTTCGAAGAGTCAGGCTCCTCTTCCTCCGCTTGGTCCGCCATCTCGGGAGACAGACCTTTCATGGTGATGCCATCGAGGTTGAGCTCGGAGAATTTCTTTCGGACCAACCACCGGTAGAGCTTAAACCCAAAGCGGTACAAACTCGAGCCATATTCTACCTGGAGGTCATGATATTCCTGTGAATCTTTGAAGTCCCAGATCGCCTTCTCTCGCTCGGCCTCCACCATGTTGTCAAAATTCCGAGTTCGATCCAACAGAGTGGACTCCAAATCCCGAACTTGTTGGCGAAGGAGCTCCCTCTCCGTTGCCACCCTTGATGACTCCTCTCTGTAATGAACGCTCTCTTAAGAAAGCCTAGCAATTTGCACCTCCTAGTCTCGAACGAGCAACTCTTGGGACTCGCTCCCCTTGCGAGTGTGAAGGAGCTCGCCCCGAGTCCGATCAAGCTCGCCCTGAAGCTTCTGAATGTTGACCTTCTGGTTATGAGCATCGCAGGAGTGGACGTGCGTTTGGAGGGCCATGGCGTGTATGGCGGTGTTTACCTACCAACAAGAGACAAGAGTCAAAAGACAGCAAAAAAGGAAAGGAGGACAAAGGAAGATAGAATGACCACTTACCACCATATAGTGAGAAGCAGTGAGTGCGGCAAGATCCCCAGGCTCCATCTCTCCCCACTTAGCCATCTCCTCATTGCAGATCGCTCTCCGGCTCCTCTTGCGAGCCACGACGAAGTCATTTACGCCCTCCCAGTTCCCCACTGGGAGGTTCGGATAGGGAAACGACCGAGAGGAACCCGGGGGGACTACCTCTTGCTGCAGGAGCTCGCCCTCCTCGAGGCTGACCCCGCTGGCACCCCCTTCGAGTGGAGGCGGCGGAACTTCAAGTGGCGGAGAGGTAAAGCCCGGCTCGGCAGACCCGAACTCAGTGCCCCCGGAGGGGGGAGTCTGGTCGGGGCGTGACCTCTTTACTTTGCGCCACCGGTTGCTTGACAGAAGGCGGCGCGAATCAACACCTGACATGATGGATGCCAAGAAGAAACCATAAAGTATCAGTTCAGTAAGAACGAAGTACATGTATATACACAACATTGTGACAAGGTACTACGCGACCTAAAGAGGCAACCTACCCGGGCTCAGGCCGGCCTGCACGAGCTTCTCCTCGGTCAAGTAATCCGAACAGAGGAAGCCAACTGATGCCCAGGACAGCATCATTTTTTGAGTGTCAGGGTCCAGCTCGACCCCGGAGTCATGGATGGCGCCCTTCCAAGAAGTAGGGAAGGGCCACCCCTCAGGGTTGCGGACCAAAAAGTAATCCCGCTTCCAGGCGGGAATTTTATTCGGAAGCTCGTATAAGAGCTTATAGCCACGGCAGGGAAAGAAGTAGTAGAGACGCCTCTCCGGTGGAGCCCCGGGAGTGGCATTCTTTATACAAAGAATAGCAGAAAAAATGTCGAGGTTCAAGGGAAGACAGTATTCACAACACAAGGATATAGTCCCAACCATGTTCCGAATGGCATTGGGATGAAGCTGATTGATGGTGACGTTAAAGTGGTTTAGCACCTCCACTATCAAGGGGTGCAGGGGAAGACGCAGGCTAGCCTCGAGCTGCTCCTGGTAGATGACTATCTCATTGGGACCATGCTCCCACGGAAAGTTACCGGTGGGAAGACAGTAGATGAGGTCCCTGGGAAGGTGGAAATAGCTAATTAGAGACCTAAGTCTCAGCTCTGTCATGGAGGAAGGTATCGGGCTCCCTTCCCCAGGAAGTGGAGGCTCCGTCACCGGAGGTCTCCCGGGCCTTGTTCCCAAGCCCCCCCCGAGCTCGAGGGAGCATCATTATCCTGGTCACCGCCCCGATGACAAGTGTAGTACGAGTACCCAGACATGACTAATAGTAATCGAGACTCACCGAAAGGGACGGGATGAAGTGAACTGAGGAACTCGAGTAGACTTGATAGATGTGCGACCTCAGAATCCAAAGACAACGAGATGGCGTGAGAGAAAATGAGACCAAGAGGGCCCTTCTATTTATAGCCTCCATGCCTCCGATTCAACGGCTCATATTAAGGCAAATCCGACAGTTCAGACTTAGCACCCATGTTTAAGTTTTGCATCAATACAAATTTATTTACATTGCAACCAAACACAGCCTCATGAATTTTTATTAGTGCAAATAGAATTGCACTACAAACAAACAATGACATCTAATCATATTCGGACTCCCATTTTAGTTATTGGTGATTTGAGCCAAACATTTCCACCTAATCATATATATCTGGTTAACTTTTAACATCAAAACAAAGTTTTTATTTTTATTTTTTCTCTCCCACATCCAACTAAATGCATTAAAATGGAAGAGTTGTAATCCCCTATGGAGGCTGATTTTACTCCAAATGATCTTTCGTAGATCTATCATACTGTGGGACACGTGGCAAGTTATCAGGATCCAGATAAAATTTTGTCTCCAGTAGACCTGTTCATGGCCATGTAACCGACGGGCTAGCCCAATCCACCTAGTTCTATATTGCACTTGGACATAATTTTAGGCCTACATGTTTAGGCCCAAGCTTAGGATTTCTCAAACTAACACATAAGGGTTGTGTTTAGTTCCATTGTTATTTCTATAAGGTTTTCAAAACTGAATCGGACAACGAACTAGTTAGGGTCTGATTCTCGGGTCGAATGGTCTGGTCATTCGAATCGAATGGACGATCCAATCTGACAAAAAAAATAGAGAAAAATTAAAAAACAAATAAAAACCGGCCAAACCATTGAATGGTTCGACTGCCTGGATCAGCAATTTACTGACCAAATCAATGATTTTTGGGGAAATAATAGTTCTAAGGTAAAATGGAACTGGTCACCGGTTCTCATTTTTTCCAGTCTGATTTTGAAAACCATGATTTTTATCTTAAAATATTTTGAGTTGATTAATACAAATTAATAAAAATATGTATTGTCATAAGCATTTAAGTGTAACTTCAGCTAGAAAAATGCATGATGAGACGTGATGGAGGATGATTTGGCCTCCTACGAAACGATGACACGTGGATCTAACTCAGCGTGAGCAACAGCTCAGCATCATAGCCTGGTAATGACTAAGTAACGAGCCTATAAAGTAGCTCGCTATATCGTAGCTTGCTGAAGAAGGAGCTCGCTACAACACAAGCTCCGGGTTCCCTGAGCTACCCCGAAGGGGGTATTCCGAGGCTACCTTAGCTCGCGAGCTAGGGAAACCAGCTCGCTGAAGCCCCTAAGCAGATAAGTCATTAGAAGGGTAACCCTGAAATATTCCTAAGCTCACTACAAAGTCAGACTACGCCATGTCCCTTGACTGACAGCACAGTCCCTGTCCTTTCAACAGTCTACACCCACGTCTCTCAGCAAGCGGAGGCGTGCCTGCCCTTTGGAGACGTGTCACCCATCCGAGCAAGGGGTACGTCGCAACGGCCACCTGCGCAGCCCTGGCAGGTAACGGCTATGGCAGGGGCCCAGTGGCGGTTACGCCCGATCTGACAAGAACACCCCTATAAAAGCCCTTGAGGCAAAAGGGAAAAGGATCTTCAGACTTTTGAATACTTTCGCACTCTCATACTCTAACTGAATACCTCTTTGCTCGCGAGCTAATCTCTCGAGCACAGTGATAAAGCGTGACCTACACTCTTCTTTTCTCTTTCCCCTGCATTCTGACTTAAGCATCGGAGTATTTCCACCAGATAAACCCCCGAGAATCCTTCTTTTCCTTCTTCTCAGGTGCCGCCCATTGCCAGAAAGGAGCCAGTCAGCAGCCAGGTAGGAGTGCCCGGATCGTGCCGCATCAAGACGGATCTTTAACATTTATATTTGAACCCTCAATTTTTGGGTTTCACGTAGAAACAGCAAATTCCATTAATCTACCCAAACCGATCTCTCATTGATCAAAGCAAAACGTTTCAGGTAGAAATAGTAACAGTACCAAACAGAACCAAAATTAAGACTTTCTAAAGCAAACAGCAAAAGAAAAGAAGTTGTATAGAGAGGGATTACCATAGTTCTGAACCGTTTGATGGAGGAAGGGGAGAACACGTGGCACAATATCATGAGAAAGGATCATGGGCTTGGACAGAGTTTCCTTGGTCATTCTGGAATTGTCTCCAAGGCTACCATACAAGAACTCGTAGGGAGGCTCCTTGATTCCCTTCTCCCTGTAACCTGTTGGGTTTCAACCAGGCCCAATTCAAAATGGTCTAGGCCCATGACAAAACCAGACCGAAGATCACAGCGATTGAAGAAGTGAACAACCAGTCTCTCACTATGATCAAGCTCTACAATGAGTTGAAGAAAGAAGAGGAAGAAATAGATAAAGCAAGTGAAAAAGAGATAAATATTAAGTGGATATTGTCCATTTATATACATAAGAATATTCAAATTAAACTATTTTAGTTCAAATTCCATTTGATCATTGAGTTATGACTAAATTGACTTTTGTTTGTTTGTTTTTTTTTTTTGGAAAATTCTTGATTAGTACCCTGTAATTTGGGTGGTCTCTGAACTTTAAAACATAACAATTCAGTGTTAAGTGACAAATGAAAAGACAAATGTCCTTCAGTGTTAAGTGAGCACAAGAATGCTTACTTTGACATGACCCCAACTTTCTTGAATAGAACACAAAAATTTTGGAATTGTTCATTTTTTTTTGTCAATACTTGGATGGTTAATAAAAAAAAATTAAATGACACTCAAATGGCATTTGTGTATTTTAAAATGCCACTTAATGGCTGGTTAACCATAACTACTAGATTGACACATTTTAAAAATTCAAATACTGAATTGTTGCATTTTAAAGTTTGGAGACCAAAGTCGCTACTTGGTCCAAAATAAAGAGTAGGTGGTTGCATCCATACTTGGTATACTTATGTGCTGTCAATGGGTCTGGTCTGGGTCAGGGCAGATCCAGTCCTGACCCGAACCAGTTTTGACCAATAAGATCTAATGATACTCGACAAATATACCTGTATTTTGGTTCTAAACTTGTTTGTTTGGTAAATTGACACGTTTGGACATCATAATATTATGTATATTATAGGAAAAAAGATGTATTTTTTATGGTGAAAGACCAAGCTGCGATGTGAATGGACCGGAATTACAGCCAAAATATAAGCTGCTGCATTTGGCATTTCTTATTTTAAAAACTTATTTCATTTTTGTAGTTAAAAATCTTTTTAAAATCATGAAAAAAAGAGGAGTATAGAAGGAGTCTGAATCTCTTGCCCATGAAAACTCTGCCTACGTTTATCTCAGTCATATATGGAGAACATCTCATCCTTTACATAATATTATGCAGGGGGAGATGTTTCCAATTCACAGGAGATAGTGTATTGTGGGTAGGAGTGGGCAGAGTTATCGTGAACAGAAAATCCGGAGTCGTATAAAAGATAAGCCGATTAGGGACAGAGCTGACCAAGTCCAAATCTAACATCTGACAAACCTTTTCACAGTTTCATCGATTATACGCAGCATTGCTGTGTATGCTGATAACTGTTGAAGTGATTAAATCAAATTGTATTATTATTTGTCTTATAAATAAAGATAAAATGGTAAAAATATCAAAAAAAATTTTGTTTGGGTTCAAGCCAAGGTTTTTAAAATTGAATTGGATAGAGAAGTATTTGGGGTCTGGTTTCTGCGTCAAACAGTCTGACCATCCGGTTCAAATGGATGACTCATTCTGACAAAAAATAAAAAAATACAAAAAATGGCCAAAAATCATTCCTGGGTCAAATGATTAGACAGTTCGATTACCTCAATCAACGATTCGTTGACTAAATCAACAATTTTTTATCAAAAATGGTTTTGAGATAAAACAAAACTGATCAGATGATCGGATTTTCAATTTTTTCAATGCAATCTAGTTTTGAAAACATTACTTCAAATTATGATATCCGAAAAGCTTATAATCAATCAAGTAATATTCATCAAAATTCATAAATTCATTAGGATATTTTGTTGGGATGAATGTGTGGATGGTTGGTGCCCTACATTTGGGCCTGTAATTGGATCAAATTTCAATCCAAATCATTTAAACCTGAGTTCGGACCGATCAAGAATTAATGGCATCCAAACTTGACCAGAAGAAATATGATAGGATGTATGAACAATGCATCTGATTTCGATTCTGATCCAATTTTTTGAATTTCAGATTTCATTTGACTCTACTCAACTTATTCTAAGACCGATATAAGCTGTCTTGCTGAAAGCCAAATTTTGTATTAAATACATTAAGGCTGCGTTTGGAATAGGTGTATATGCCAGTTTGGTGTAGCTTTACATCGTGGTCCACTTTTGTATGCATTTGGTTGGGATGTAAAAAAACACGGAAGGCCGGTGTAAAACTTTATTTTGAAATATGTTTACATCGATAATCAATGTATAAAATGCATCTATTTTTTCCATGTAAAACTTAATCGAACCGCTCTTCTGTGTAAAAAATGACTCATTCTCCTGCTCTGTCACCATTGAGATTCTTTTGCCGACATCCTCCACCGTCAAGTTTCCTGTTTCTATCGTCATTTCCGACTCACTCTTCTCTCTTCCACTTCCTCCCTCTCTCTCTCTTATCTCTTCCACTCCTTCACGTTTACTCAAAAGACCTATGGGCCCAAGCATAGGATCGCGTCACGGGTTGTTCTATCGCAGAAACCCCTGATCTTCCCTTGCCTTTGGTTTTGTGCACAGACCCTATTTTGACTATCTAGTGGGTGATTTGTCCAAGAAACCACCCGAACTCTCCTCACTCTTTTCTTGACTGGAAAACTGAATGCTTTATTTCAATTCGTAGCTCCTTAAATAGGAGACTACAGAAGAGAATTCCTTGTTGGATTCGGCTAGGCTAGGGTAATCCAACTCAAACTAAAACTCCTAATTTCCTACTTAAACTAAAACTCATAACTCTTATTTAAGAAGATAAGATAAGATAAGGGATAAGGAATAAGATAGGGATAAGGGATGAGGGATAAGATTAAGCTGGCGACGAGTTGACGTGTCCAGATAAGGGTGGGCCCACCCCTATGAGCTGTCGTGTGGGCCCCGCTCTGCTGCTGCTGTCGGGTGTGTGCGCGCGGCTCATGGTGCCGCTGCCGCGCAGTGCGTGCGTGCGGCTCATGGTGTTGCTACCGTGCGGTGCCGGCGTGTGCGCGGTGCGTGCTGCCATGCAGTGCGTGCGGTGTGCACTACTGCCTGGCGGTGCGTGCTGCGCGCCATGTTGCCGCTGCCGTGCGGTGCCGGGCGTGTATGTGGGCGGTATGTGCTGCGCGCTGCCAATCTGCTGTGCGGCGCTGCCGGGTGGTGCGTGCTGCTGGACGGCCCGCTGTGTGTATTGCTGCCTATGACTGCGCCGCAGTGTACTGCCGGGTGGTGTGTCTATAACAAGAACCTCTCAAAAGAAAAAAGAGGGAAAGCAAAACCGTCGCTACCTCCACCTCTTCACGGATCCATTTCGAATTGAAACTTGAATGTTTTCCCTCCCGGAAAATAAAAAAGAAAAGAGAATTGACGATAAATAATAATAACATATTAGAGAGAGTATCAAATCGGTTTGGATTGGATTTTGACACTAAAAAGAGAAGTCAATTAAGCTTTTCTCCTTTTAGATAAAAGCTCATAAATCTTTCTTATTTTATTTGTCTTTCTTCATATTCTCTTCGCTATTATTGTCAAGAAAATAGAGAGCTAGCTCGAACCAACAAGAAGAAAAACACCTAAAAATGGATTCAAGGGGTACTAGAGTAAAGAAGGTTAAAAGAATTTCCAGCATTTTGATATGAATAAAGATGGAGGTCTCATTAGGCAAGAAATGGTGTATCTCGTCGTCGCCGAAAATCCTAGGGTTAAATGAGCAAATCAATGCTATCCTTGATGAGGTCTTCAGAGCCTACCGGGACTTCATCGATGGCGAAAATGGTCTCTCCTACAAAGATTAAAGTATCAGTATCGAGTATCGTATCGAACAACTTAAATATGGATACAGATACGGATACGCTTTAAAAACACATGGATAGGGACGAAACATGTGAACAACTTGGATACACTAGGAAAATACATGTAAATTTCATAAATACATTAATAACACTAAATTTATGGTCAAACAGCCATAAATAATGTATAAATATATAAGAAAGTGTACATAAAAATATATCATACAATGCATTAATTAAGAGTCCAAGATGTAATTATTATATCAATTATTTTCTATTTTATTATTTTTACATTTTAACATTAACAAAAAAGTTAATCAAATATTAAATTCTCAAATATAAATTAAATTATCATTTAATAATTTATAAAAATATATAATTTTAACTTAAAATATATAAAATTGGTTAAAATTTTTAAGATATATATCATATGCAAATTCATAATTTTATTTATTAAAATAATTGTTTCATTGTTAAAATTTTTATTTGTATATTTTTTTGTTGAAATTAAAAATCAAATTTCCATATAAATGTAGATTAATGGATTTGATAAATTCAATTTAATATTATATTTTTGAATATTTTGCAAACAAAGTTTTATTTTTGGTAAATAATAAATATGTTGTCATTTAATGTAAATTAAAATATTAATTAATAATTATAAAAATATATAAAATTTGTTAGATATATATCATGTGAAAATTTATAAATTTTAAGTAGTAAGATAATTATTCTACTATTAATATTTTATTTGTATAAATTTCTTGAGATTAAAATCATCTTTTGATATAAATACTTTTTTTGTACTTTTAATGTAAATATAGAATTAATAGATTATTTATTCTATTTGTTTATAAAATACTAATTTTAGAAATTATTTATTTTAATTTTTAATTGGAGTTGTTAAAAATAATATTGATTATTTATTGGAATAGGAAGTAATAAAATTTATTTCATTGAATATCGCAAATTATGGCATGGCCTAGTGGTTTGAGGGAGAGTTATAAGGCTTTTGGCCACTCTAGTGTCTTGGGTTCAAATCACTTTATTAGCGTGGAATTTGACATTTTTAATCGAAAACGCTGCCGTATCGGTTGGTATCGTTGCGTATCGGTACCAACCAGCACTTATCACATGAAGTTTACACCCATGTTAATTCCAAACGCATATAGAAATTACTTTAATGTTTTATATTGTTCTTCCCATGGTTTTTTTCCTTTTTCCCCAAAAACCGGATTTTCCCCCAAAATCATTGATTTTGGTCAGTAAATCGTTGAATCGGATGGTTAACCATTCAAATCGTTCGAACAATTTTAACCATTTTTTAATTTTTTAATTTTTTGTTTCAGAACGGTCAAGCATTCGATTCGAATGGTCGGACCATTTGACCTAGTAACTGGACCCCTAACCGGTTTGGTTGTGTGATCAACCCATCTCCCAATCTGCCCATTTAAATGGGTTGGGTTGGGTTGGGTTGTGGATAACCATTGGATTAACAAAATCAATGGGTTTTTCCGGATTGGATGGTCAGATCGGAAAAACCGGGAATCGATCAGGTGACCAGTTCCGTTTTTCCCAAAAATCGGATTTTCCCCCAAAACCGTTGATTTTGGTCAGCGAACTGTTGAACCAGGCAATTAACCTTTGAAACCGTTTGTACAATTTTGACCATTTTTTTATTTTTTTAATTATTTTTTTGTCAGAACGGTCCGAGCATTTGGTTCGAACGGTCGGACCATTTGACCAGGTAACCGGACCCCTGACCGATTCGGTTGTGTGACCAACCCATCACCCAATCTAACCATTTAAATGGGTTGGGTTGGGTTGGATTGTGATAACCATTGGATTAACCATTATAGACATAAGTATTAATTCCTTAGCCTTTTTTCTAATTTTCTTTATTTGAATTAAATAATTTATAATTAATGCATTAATAGAAAATTAATTATTGACTAAATTTAGTTTTTTCTTGAATCAATACACTTCACCAAACATAAATCCAAATCAATTTAACCCGAATCCGGACTAGGCATGCTTTCTTGGGTTGGGTTGTGGATAACCATTGGATTAACCCACCCAATTGCCACCCCTAGTAGCAGATATGTGAATGCTTAGATTGTTGAGTGGTTAATCAGAAAAAATAGGGTCAGAAATGAAGTCATACAAAAAAACCTAAAAATAGCTCAAATACTTGATAAAATGAGAGGAAGTAGACTAATATGGTTTGCTTATGTGCATACAAGACAACTACAAAACCTATTAGAAAAAATGTGATTTATTAGAAGTAGAAGGGCTTAAAAGAGATTGAGACAAACCAAAAAGGACTTCAATAGAAGTAATAAGAAATGAATGATTTAAGCACCCATAATTTAATGATTGGAATGTCACTAAATAGAATGGAACCATAAAACAAAATTCATGTAGCTAACTCCATATAGCTGAGATGCGGGCCAGGCCAAGCTTGAAGTGTTGGGCGTCCAGAACCAGGCTCAAGCTCAGAAGTTTCTAGGATACGACAGGCTGGGCTAGAAATGATCAACCTAGGTTGGGCTTTGGCTTAGATTGGGTGAAGGCTCTTAGGGTTGGACCTAACTAATTAACCCTAATCTTAGTCCATTCCATCGAAGTAGCTGAAAACCAACCATAAAATATTGTAGCTGAAAAAGCATCGAAAATATTATTTAGACTTCATGAGAGAATGATAAATACATTACAAGCCTTGAATTTCAATACCATATATACTCAATGTTCCAACTTATATGATCATTACAAATAATTAGTGTGGAAATAAGCAATTTATAGTTTATGTAATATAATTTGAGCACCATATTGGGGTTCAAGAGTAAGGCCTTTGTGAGGGGCATGACAATAAGAGGGCGAAAGCTCAAACTGAAAATGTTGCAGAATCATTGTCAGAGCCATCTTTGCTTCCAACAATGCAAAATTCTGCCCAATGCAAAGTCGAGGACCCCATCCAAATGGATAGAAGGAGACATGATTGTTTGTTGCATTTAAAACTCCTCCTGAAAACCTCTCTGGATTGAACTCTTGTGCATCCTCGCCCCAAAGTTCCTTGCTATGATGAAGGAAGACGACCGGCATTGAAAACAATACCCCAGATGGAAAAGAAATCTCCCGTAATCTTATCTTCTTGTTGGTGTATCGATTAAGCATGACCACTGGTGGGTACAGCCTGAGGACTTCATATAAAATCATGGTCACCTAGTTGCAGAAAATTTCACTAAGTTGTATTAGCATCTGAGGGGCCATTTGATAATAGTTGAAGTAGCTGAATTGAACTAAATGAATTGAATTGTATAATGGGTTGGCTGCTTAATTAATTTACCCCCTAAATATTTTATACGACCATTTATCTACATAGAAAATCAACATATAATTCAACCATTATCAAAATTGCTCGTCAATAGACTTGGGGTAGAGGTCAGGTAAAAAATGTTTATGCTAGGGTTGACCCATGGGATCAGATGCTTAATGGTTCAACCACTTGGGTCAGTTGGTGTTTGATCAGGCCATCAGCAAACGTTATATCTTGACCCTAAATGTTCATGTTAGGGTTGACGTCCCATGGGATCAGATGGTTAATAGTTCAACCACTTGGGTCACTTGGTCTTTGATCAAGTCAACATTTTTAGTTCGGGTCGCTAAATAGGGGCCCTAGCCTGCTTTTTTGCAGGTTGGGTTTGTGAGTTGAGTTGACTTTTTGCTAGGTTTACTCATCAACAAGATTCCCATAAAATTAAAAATATAAAGAAAATACTCACAATCTTTAGGTGGTTTAAGCCATCAAAGTCTGGTTTATTTCTTCCAAAGACTTGCAAGACTTCTTCCTTTGCTTTTAACTGCCATTCTGGATGTATGCTCAATACAATCATTGTCCATGTAAGCAAAACTGATGTTGTCTCCTGTCCTGCAAAGTAAAATAGCTTGCACTCTTCTATCACATCATCAATACTCATCCTAACATCCTTTGAAATGTCATGTTCTTGGTTGTATTTCAATAGCAAGCCCAATAAATCATTTGTACTGCCCCCTCCTTTTTTCAATATCTCTTCTCTTTTATTGACCATTTCCTCCAATAGAGCTCTCACTTCTCTTGCAATTTCTTTCATCCTCTTGTTCTTTTTTGTTGGAAGAAACCTATAAGAAAATCAAATGATAATAGTCAAGCAATATACACAAATTAAAGATTTATTATAAATTTGTGAATTGTTTTTCCCTTCAGGCCTGTTCGTTTTTTGGATTTTGAGAGGGAGAAAGTTGGTCAATGGAAATTTGGTTTCCATTATAATTAAAATACTCATATTCCTTTTTCAATACCCATGCATGCTCAGTACTTGTGCCACAGACAAAAGAAAATAGTAGTTTATATCAATCTTATAGAAGTGAAATAAAAAAAAAAAACATGTTTTCATTTTTAAATACATTTGCTAATAGCTTAATTTTCCAATCAAAGTTGCACTTTTGTTATCAGAAAAGACACATGGAAGTAAGCATTTTACTTTTTGTTGATGTAACACTTTCTAGACACAAGAAAAACAAAAAACAATATGTGCTAAAAATGCTACTTGTTCTTTACAGAAATTTTAATAGATAGTATCTCCTTATGTGATCATAAAATCTAAGGGGTTTTCACCAATATATATGGCTTTGTTTTCAAAACAAAAACAATTACCAAAATCAATATAATTATATTGTTTTCTTGGCCCATATGGAAGTTGTTTTTGTTTTGTGAAAACCCAACTATACATGTAACCAAAAACTCCCCAAGTGAAACCACAACATAATTTATATAAACACTTGTCTTTTTTCAGATAAAAAATAGGTTGTGGGTATTTGATGATTTGCAGCTTTCAGCAACCTGATCTTAGAACATTTCATTGGTTTATAAGACTACAAATAAGTGTACCATATGCAATAATGTCCATAATTCAAATATTGTAACTAGGGTTTAGAGAATGAAGCTGACTTCATATATATGGATAAGGCTAGCTATTAGATGAAAATGGTGATAATAAAGAAGTGTAACCCAAATCAAAAACTTAGCCTACCTGAAACCTGGGATATAAATAGACATAGCAGCCTGGACAACAAGGTGGGCCAGTTCATATTGGAGTTCAAATATTCGTCTCCCTTCTTCATAGCTGCTACCAAATGCTGACCTCGAGATGACATCTCTACTCAAAATTTGGAGTTCAGGCCACATGTCCACTTCACATGACCCTTTTGAGTCAGCCAACCTTTCCCATCTTGTGATAAGCTCACTGCAACTGGTAGAAAATGCTGGCAACATTCCCTATATATAACAACAAAAACAAAACCACCATAGTTGAGAGAAAGATAGGTGAATTAGTAAACAATATTAGTAAGGGTTCATTTGGTTCACAGGAAGAATGACGCTAGTTGTTTGGTTGGATTGAATGAGATTCCAATTCCCATTCCTGGCGAAATAGCTAGCATTCCCCATTTGAGGGAATGATCATTCTATTCCAATTCTAACTGTAAATCAAACAGACCCTAAATCTTTGTTGGTTTGTTGTATTCAAATAACTCAAATTAAGAAGAAAACCATAATAAATAGAAGACAACCTTTAGCTTCTCTGGATGGAATGCGGGATTGATGATTCTTCTATGTGTAGCCCATTTTTCTCCATCGTAGCTTACCAGTCCTTTTACCAATAACTTGGTGAGAGGATTTAATTTGTCTCTCTCAAAGTGTCCAAACTTGTTAAACAGAATGTCCTTTACTAATTCTGGATCCGTAACATACACAATGGGAGTTCTCCCATTCCATGATAACGACATTTCACCTGTGACAATTAAAAGGAAACTATAGTTTACAAAAAAAAAAAAAACCTTATATAGACTGTGTGCTTCGGGTTTTTGAAAGTGTTTTGGCTTCATACTACAATGTTCTTAAAAGCAGTTCTTACCAAACGGCACTCAAAACCTTTTTTTTACCTCAATTTTGTTTTCCACAGCCCAAATTAAGCTCAAAAGCACCAGTTTATTTTCTCAGGGGAATTAGGGCTACAAGATTATTTATATATTATTAATAATATGAACAAAAATGACTAAGTTTAATATTGTATTTCATAAACAAAATGAATTCAAAACTAGTATGAAACTTGAACTTATGTCAATTTAGTATAAACATTTGTCAATTGGATACCATTTACAGCCCTATTAGAAACCAAATG
Organism: Nelumbo nucifera; assembly: GCF_055504915.1. NCBI lineage: Eukaryota > Viridiplantae > Streptophyta > Magnoliopsida > Proteales > Nelumbonaceae > Nelumbo > Nelumbo nucifera. The sequence continues at coordinate 84,643,043 of NC_142651.1, forward strand.
ATCTGATATAATGATATTGATCCTCTACATTTTTCTTTTCTCTCTCTCTCTCTCTCTCAAGAAACCATTCAATCTAAAAGTTTAAGCTGTTAGTTAAGGTTCCTGAGTAGGTTTTTATTCTCTAACAGCTCCTTCATGTGATTTGAAGTGTAGGCAAGCACAATCTCTCTCATTCCTTGTGCTGAAATTTAATTAATTATAAGGGTAATAGACTTAAACATACTCTGAATTTTGAATTTTCGTAAATTGATTTAAATATACCCTTAGTTTTTCAAAAAGACTTAAAGATACCTTATGACTCTTTTACCCTTCATTTTTTTTCAAATTTTTAAAGTCTACCTTGAATTTTTCAAACTCATTATTAGAAAAGTATAAACAAAAGTCATAAATCAAAAACAATAATCAGATAAGTAGAGAGAGAATAATAAAAGAAAATTATAGATTGAAAATAGTAAACAATACTCAAACCAGAAATGGTGATTAGATCTACAAAGGCAAGAATACTCACTTGGGTTTGGAAGAAAGAATAGCTGGTAATAACAGAATTGTTAGATAGTGTATGCCCTTAGCTCCAATCAAAATGATGTACCTTATGACATTTAATGTAAATGAATAAAATACATATTTGATTCATGTTATTATGGTGTGTTTCTATGTAATACCCTTAAACTGGACACATATGAGACTCGTGTTAGTTTAGAATCTTCACAGCCATTGGATAGATCTGGGGAGATTTATCTTGCCAAGGCTGGCACTAATGTGCCGCCAAGTTGGTTGGGGTGACTTGTCTTAGCTGCCAGGGTGAGACCTGAGGTACATGTAGTGTGGGTTTTCTTGAAACCCTAAACCGGACCAGAATTCCAGTATTGCCCTGGACCTTGGAGATAGATGGGCAAAACTGGAATGTTACACCTGACCTCTAGACTCGATTATGATACTGCACTAGGTGTCGGATTGGGCTGTCTTTGATAAGACAATCAGTGAGATCCTTAGAGGGGGGGTCAAAACCTAGGTATGTTGGGACAGTCCGATGGGTATGTTGCACTCTCTGCTCACATCTGATTGAGTGATCATAGTGACAGGATCAGCCCCTTTGTCGGACAAAGTGAATGATCGGGGATGCACTCTCTTTGATGGAAACCAAAGCTGTCGGCAGCCGATTTCAACCATTGAAATTTGTTTTGCAAAATATACATTTATATAGAGATATACATACATACATATATATATATATATATATATTATGGTTTCAAAATGTTTGCAAAAGGTTTTAATTCCCGGGATCCATGTGAGTAGAGAGTGCAACACTGTTCCTTGCAGCCGAGGGAGATGTCATCTCTTGTCGAGTAGTGTTTGATCATTATGGGCTGAGAGGTTAAGTGTAAGACCATTGAGGGTAATATCTGATGGGCTAATCTTGCATCTGTCCACAGTCCTTGGGTTTTTATAAGGTGGCTTGACCCAATGACCATTTAGTGTAAATGTTAGGCCCATTAAGAGCCCATGGTGATGGACTTAGGGGTTCACTGTATCCTATAGTGAATTCGGCCAGGCCTTGTAACAAAGGCTAGGTTGAACCCATGTGGCTGATGTGTAGATCAATGTTTAGGTCCCACGCTATACAAGGATATCCAACTGGACAGCAGTTTAGAGGATAAGTGAGCACATGGACTTAATGGGCCTAAAGCCCAATTCGAACTAATTTAGATCAGTAGATAGGATAAGGGATTATCCCTATCCACTCAGAGAGTTCATATCCAAATAGAGATTTGGATCAGGAAACTCCTAATTAGATTAGGATGACTGATCTTTATCTACAGATAAGATAAGGGATTATCCTTATCTCTTAAAGAGGGTCCATATCCAAATGCAAGATTTGGATTAGGAAACTCCTAATGGGATTAGGAGAACCTCTCTTTAAGGCTATAAATAGAGGAGGAGGGTGAACCCCAATTCATCTTTCAGCTTACTGATACAAGAGAGAAGACAATATACAGTTGGACTGACACCATCTTCTGCTCTTGCCTTCTCTTACTATTTCTACCATTGCCAGTTCGATTTCCACCTGTAAGAGCGATCAAGAAAGGTTCTTGATATCAATTTTTTGAGAAAAACTGATCTGAAGTCGTGCTCACTCGCCCTCCATTAGATTCTTGGTGAAGAATCAGGTTCTTGATGAAGAACCCCCCTGCTGATTCTGCTCCACCCTACGCTGTGTCATCTTTAGTGGGAGTAGTCTTTGGTGATCTCCTTGGATGTGATTACCTTCATTGGGAATTACTACTACTCTGTATCAGGTATATCCCTCTCCTACTTTTTGGTTTCAGATCTGGTCAGGTTTAGGGTTCAAGATTGATCATTGAAAATGCTATTTTCTAAAACAGGGAATGTGATTCCCACATGGGAAAGAGAGAAATTTTTGAAATTTCGCCCAACCTACCTACAGGGTTCGGCCATCCATATAATGGATCTCTCATCCTTTCAAGAATAGAGAGACAAAAAATCCACAAGCAAACAAGGCTGAAATGGAGTAAGTGGATAAATTACAGTGGAACTTCTAAAATGTGATATTATAAGAGATTGAAAGGATTTCCTTAAGATTGTGTTTGGTTTGAAGGAAAAAGTAGAGAAAGAAAAGGGAAATGTAGGGAAACCTATACAAGGCTAAAGGCAGGGAATCCATGCCTTTCCCTTCCTTTTCCCTACTTTTTCCTCCAAACCAAACACAGCCTAAGAGTTGAAAAAGACTTTTTAGATGGCAGAAATGAAATTTTACGAGTAAAATTATTTCATCCATAGGCGGCCCGCTTATGGACTACCCAGAAAAGTTGACCAATTAGATGGTTTGACAACCAAGACATAGAATGTTGATGAGTATCGGTTTGTGTCAGCTTCTATGTATTGGCTTTTGGCTATACTAAAAGGAGATTCCCCCCTCTCTCTCTCTAGCCATGTGCCCTTGTTTTATTTATTAATTTCTTTGTTAATATTATTTCTTAGTGAACCTTAGACATAATTAATAGTGTTTTCTTCTTCTTCTTCCACCTGACATCTCTTTCTTTTGTTTCTCATATAAAAGGGCAAAATAGGATTTAAAAATTTTTAAATTTATTGTTTCATTGATGGAGGGTATGTTTGAATCCAATGAAGTTGATTCACAAGATATATTTAAGTCTATTTAAAAAACTGATGATACCTTTGGCTCAATTTATCAAAACTGTGTTCAAGTCTTTTATCTAATTATAATAAGGGATCAGAATCAAAACACTGGATCACTTGATCAACGAGGCTCTGGTACCATATCAAGAAAGTATGCCTAAAACTTAAACTGTTAGATGAGATCTCTAAATAAGTTTTTAGTCTCTCTCTTATTGTCTCTAAAAATTAGAATTAGATCAAACAGAGATCCAACATGTGGCCATAATTGGCAAAATATCCTCAACATACATCTAAAGCATACAAAGAGAGAGAGACTGAAATAAATAATGTTGGGGAAAGAACATACCGTAAGTCTGAATAGTATGATGTACAAACGGGATGACACGTCCCACAATGTTGTGAGAGAGGCTGCCGACGGGCTTGGACAGTGCTTCCTTCCTCAACCTCGCTTCCTCTTTCTTGTTTCCGAACAGCAACCTATAGGGATGTCCCCTGATGCCTTGCTCCTTCAAACCCCTCTCCACCTTCATGGGCCTCCACCATATCCAGTAAAACACCCAGGCCCCTGTCAGCATTACACCACATAAGGCTATAAAGCTAATTTCTCCCATAGCCATAGCCATACCCATATTAATTGTGTCTGTATGTGCTTCTCTCTCTTCTCTCTTCTCTGCGTGTGTGTGTTTGAGAGATTGAGAGAATGGGAGGGGGTGGTTCTGAATATATACCTTGGAAAGAACCCAGAGGTCTACACCGGAAAGGTTCCCGGTTTGCAGCATTGGTTCAACCGGTGGAGCAACCGGGTGATGCCATTGACATGTGAGAACAAATTTTGGCATGTTAGTTCATACCAGGTCTATATATAAAACCATTTGGTTTTGGTTGGGCCAATTCGGTTTTCAAGATATGCCTGTCTTGTCCATCAACTATTTGGAAGTCTGAACTTTGAAAAGTCAAACTAGTTACTTGAGGAAGATAAACACGTCTCTTAAGATGGAGAACCACAGTCTAGAGAGCTTTTTCTGGTCAATTGTTGACTGGAATCCCCACTGTTCTATCTATTATTTGTGGTGTTGTCATGAACAGAAAACCTCTAAGTGACACCTAAGATGTAGGATAGTAAGCCATGACATCCCAAAACCGATGCAAGCAACTTATAAATATCTATGTTTTTTTTTTCTCCAAACCCTACGGAACATAGGCATGTTAGCATGTTAGTGTGTGGGATCCATAAAATTGTGGCCCATAGTTGTAGTCGTTAGGGTTTCTCATTCAACGACTTCCAACTTCCATTTGATTGAGTCTAAGGTAAACTATTAGGCCCTAAAATCTCTCTCAACCATTCTATTATTATCTAACTTTAATTTAAAATTTATGGAGGATAACGATAAGAAAAAGAGTGAGGAGTGGTTAAGTAAATTAGGAGATGTGTTTGTTTCTCACAAGGCTCTTGTTTGACGAGGTTCCTAAGGATGAAAATTATGTATATATATATTCATGTTAAATATATATTATTATTATATATAATATTATTTAGATTATTTATATATCAAAATATATTTAAAATAGTATTTATATTTATCTTAAGTAAATTTATTTTGCAAAAAATATTGTTAACTAAAAAATTTTGGAGATCGTGTCCCCACAAGGAATCTATCCCCATCGAAGATCAAAGATGGAGGACAATTTTTCTCTCCAATGGGGATCGGAGTGGGGGACGGGGATTTATTTTAGAATCAGAGTCGAGGACAGGGAATATGATCCCTGCCCCAAACCCGCCCCATTACCATTCTTAAAGGCACACTGATGGGGGAACCACCTACAAAATAGGGTGGATAGGGTCCCTCCCTTTTTCCAATCTTTTAAGAGTAGAGAATCCCCTTCATATTTCTAACACCACCAAATTTTCTTTGAGATAAAGGAGATTGTTGAAAGAGGCCCAAGTACTAGAGTAAGTACAAACATCATTGAGAGAGAATAGAAAATTGTTAACTCTTGCAAGACTATTAGTCTACATAGAAAGAGCCTTCAAGTACAAGGAGCAATTTTTTGAAGTTGCTAGAAAGAGGATTATTTTGGATAGCTAATCAATCCAACTGTTGGGAAATATTCAACTGAGCTTCGAGTCTGAAGATAGGTACGATCACTATTTAGTTTATTATATTAATTGGTGCAAGTTTAAGATGACATTTTGTCAACCAATAATGCACTCCATTGATCTGAAGTTTATTTTAATTTTCCATTAGAAAATGAAGGATTGGTTCTGTTGGTAAATGGAAACACCATTATTGGGTTTGAATCAGCTGCAATAATGAAGATAATGGCACTAGAGAGCAAAAACCAGAGTTTGTCTTTGAGGAGAGTTGGAGGGTAGGAATGAGAAATGTAGAGATAGAGGAAGATGGAGAAGAGAAAGGCCAACAACGAGATTGTTAGGGCTGTATCCTAGCCATCAGTACTCGCCACATGGACACCATGGTAACTGAGTCCATTCGATGAGTTTGGCCATGTCAGCAACTCTCATCAGGCAAATAGTTAGGTTGTCACACGAAGACCCCAGATGGATAAGCTCCAAACAACTCACACTATAGCACGCAAGACCTTGAAGATTACGAACCTCAACCTCTCTAAGGAAACGATGCACAAGACATGGGGCGTACCCTAGTAGGACATGACACTCGGCTATTTAAAGGCATCTCCCTTCAAAGGTTTGGGTATCTCTTGGCTCACTCTCTTGCTCTCATATCTCCTCCTCGACTCGGATTAGCTCGATCCGATCGATGTCACCACTCTCTATTAACTTGAGTAGTGGAGTGCCTTCCTAGGGGATCTTATCCTTGGGAATATGACATTGTCTTGCTTGTAGATTTGCTTGGTGCACAACCTCGTCCTTCCACCTCAGCTTCATCCAACTTGGCAGGTCTATTTTCTCTGTGTCTGCCTTGGTTACAACTCGGATCAAATAACATCAGATTGGCTTTGTCTATGAGAATCGACACAAAAAGCCTCCAGTTTCTCTCTTTTTCTGTGCACTAGCAATCATGCCTCCTAAGAACACCTTCGACCACTCTAGCACTCAATCCCCATCACGGGGATCCCACTCTCAACATACTTTCCGTCCTTGTTAAGTTCGACAACCAAAGCAAGTGTCCCCCAAAGAGTTCAACGCCTTGTAGAGAACAATTGACCGACTTATTGTGATGATGGAGGCATTGGGGTAGTCTGGACGCAGCTTGCAATCGCACCACCAACTCATTAAGTGCTCACTATGGTCAACCCTCAAGCTGAGGACCCCAAAGGGCACCCAAGAGACCTCCTAAAGCCCAAGGCCGAGTGCAAGCAACCCTAGTCACATCGGAGATTTGACACTCAGACCCAAAGTCAAGCACACGACGCTCACTTTCCATCCCAACATTCTAGCACCTGAGTCCCAACCAAGGAGTGCCTCGGACCCCAATCACAACACCAATAGCCACAAGCCTCCCAGATCGAGTCAAGCTCTATTAGAGACTGCCAAACACCACAGAAACTAGTAAAGCATTTCAACCTCGGCATTGAAATCAAAGACATGCAGGAGTGGTTGAATAAACTCAAACGAAGTTACCTCAACCAAAATGTTCTTTCTAGTGGAGCTCACCCCACTAAGGAGCTAGTCTTCGTGTAGGGGATCATGGACAAGTAGCCCCTTTATGGGATGGCATCCTCCTCAACTCGATAAATGCAATGGCACCACCAACCCCATCGATCACCTGGAAAGGTTTAAGGCCACTATGCTCCTCCATGGCACCTCCAAAACCTCACTATGCAAGATCTCCGCCTCCACTCTCTAGGGAGCAGCTCGGCAATGGTATTCTACAATACCACCGTGGTCCATTAGCACATGGGACTAGTTCGAAGAGAAGTTCCTAGCATAGCTCACCAGTAGCTAGAACACTGGAAGATGTCAGCCAGTATCATGCAGATTAGGTAGAAAGACGAGGAGTCTCTACAGAGTACTTGGCAAGGTTTAATACCGAGTCCATCCAAGTTCAAAACCTAGATCAGTCTGTGGCCATGCCGTTTGGTGCATGGCATGCAATCCTCTTGCTTTAGCTTTTCGTTGCTAAAGAAGCCTCTACAGAACATGACTGAACTCCTTGCATGAGCCCAAAAGCATATCAATGTCAAAGAGGCCCAAACACAACGAACCGAGTTGAGATCGTGATGACTATTGATTTGATCATGATGAGAAGAGGTCAAAACATCAACGAGACTACAAGCCAAGGACTCCACCCCCGATCTCCAAGAACTTCACACCCCTCAACATGATGCAGATTCTTAACCATCAGTTTGTTCGATGGTTGGAGAAGTTGAAATCTCAAGGAAACAAGAGGACTAGGAACAAGTATGGTGGGTTTCATTGAGATCATGGCCACGACACCAAAGACTATTGAGACTTTTGCAACCACATAGAAGACCTCATCCAGAGAGGGTATTTTGGGGGCTTTGCGGCTGATCATTAAGCTCCTAGAAGAGACAACTCACGCCATGCTCACACACCCAATGACTGGGGCCCACCTTTAGCCAGAGTCATCACTGTCATCTCAGGCAAGGCAACATTCGAAGAGGAGATCCCCTCAAGTGGCACGACTCTAGCCCCAACCAGCCAAACTCCTTGTAACTAATTTTGAGCAATAAAAGTTACTTTTGATGATATGTGTTTTCCATATTACACACACCAAGTCCCCTCCACGGTGACCCAACCGAACTCTAACGGTTGAGCATGAACACTTAGGATTCCTAGCTCAGGCTAAGCAAAGAGAAAATGATGTCCCCACCACTCATAGCTTGAGGACAACCAGAGCAGACCACCCTATGACATCGTAATGGCCTTACAGAGACGAGGACCCATGGCAAGACCCTTGGCCTAGAATTGAGGGAAGAGTTGGTTGAGCACCATGACTGATTCGTTAAGGAGATACTAACCAGCTCCTAAATGACTAGCAACCACAGAGCTCCCTAAGGAACTTGAGAACTTGGAAGTGCCTCAGCCAACTCGGCTTGGGGATTGCCCAAGCCATGAAGTCCAAGACCTTGGTTGACCAAAGACCAAGGTCACACTTCGAACAAGCGAGTAAGGGGGAAGGCTTAAGACCTCGGTGAAGGCCTCAATCATGTAAAGGTCAAGGCCACACTAAAAAAGTAGTGCAAGTCAATAGTAGAATCTGAAGAATTTAGGCAAAATAACTTTCATTTATCAAAAAAAATTTTACAAGTATTTTATCTTGGCATACCGAACTCTATAGAAAAGAAAGAAAAGTAAAAAGGAACCATAAAAGACATTTAGGCTCGTCACATTGAGCCATACAAGACTGACAAAAAGAAACAAATCAAGAGTTACTGGTTTGCTAGACGATCCGACCAAAGCTGATCCTCGGCCTCATCGTCTCACCTGATTTCTCTTCCCTTGGCCTAATCCATTTGAGTAGGCTACTGATCCAAGGGCTGAAGGTCAAGGATGGCCTTGGCCATCTCAAGAAACATGTCCGCCACCTTCTTCTTGCACTGCTCGAATCCAAGGATATATGAGTTGATGGTAATGTCATCCAACTTCCACTCATATTGGGTCAATGCACAAAACTCCCTGACCGTCTAAAACATAGTTTCCTCAATCGCCCAGTCTCAAGACTCCTTAGCTACAAGAGCTTTCTTATCGGCTAAGTCTGTCGTGGCCTTCGCTTTGTCCAGTTCCTTCAAGGCTTGGGCCTTCTTCTCCTTTACCTTCAACTTCACCCTCTCCCTGCCCAGGGTGGCCCTCGTGGCCTCTGTCTTCCTTTCCAAGGTTTCGATAAATTGGGACATAACATGCATTCGATTGACAAGGTGGACCACCAAGCAAGTGCCCTAGCAAGACAAGGTGTCAAACCAAACCAAAAAAAAAGGGAGAAGCAAAGAGATTCTCACCGCCTCAGTCTCTATATGGCCAAGCTCTCTAGAGACCCACTTGTATGGCTGGTTGTCTCCCTGCCAACTATTCAGCCATGCCCTCTGTCTCCAAAGTTTCGCTAGGACAGACATTCCAGATCGACCAGTATACCGTGGCCTCCCCCCCTCCCCCTCCCACTTCGGAAATTGGGGTCTATGCCTCAAGGATTCAACTGTGAATGGCCATGCTGGGAGAGCACCTCTTCAAAGTCTAGCTCCACCACCTCGCCTTCTATCATCCTAGGCCTCTTTGACTATCAAGGAGTAGTCTCCATGGATCGACATTGCAGAGGAGCCACGCCCAACGACGAAGCCACAACCTAAAAATGCCTCATACTCTCCTTACTGCCGGCCATTTCTATGTCTACTTGGCAAAGAAGGATAGCTAAACACCTGAAGCAAAAAGAGAGAACCATGAGCTCTCACTGAGTCAGAACCGACCAGTCAAGGGTTGCATCAACCCATCTTAAATTAGCATGGCAAATGAGGTGTACTATTGGACATGCACCCTCATGATCCACCTTAAGGCTGCTACCTCTTCCTCGACTTTGGAACTAGAGGGCTGGTGTTGGGGCTGTATCCTTGTTGTCAGTACTTGTTGTGTGGACACCGTGGTAACTGGGTCCATCTGATGAGTTCAGCTATGTCAACAACTCTGAGTTAGCATCGGGAAAACGATTAGGCTATTACGCGAAGACCTCGGATAGATAAGTTCCAAGACAACTCGCGCCATAGCATGTGAGACCTTCGATGATTTCAGACCTCGGCCTCTTCAGGGAAACAATGCACAGAACATGGAGTGTACCCTAGTAGAACATGGCACTCAGCTACTTAAAGGCATCTCCCTTCAAAGGTTTGGGTATCTCTTGGCTCACTCTCTTTCTCCCATATCTCCTCCTTAGCTTGGACTAGCTCGTCCTCAATAGCTCGACCCGACTAACATCACCACTCTCTACTGACTTAAGCATGGGAGTGCCTTCCCTCAGGACCTCTTCCTTGGGACTCTAACATTGTCTTGCTTGCAGATTTGCTCAGTGCACAACCTCAACCTTCCACATCGGCTCTGTCCAAGTTGGCAAGACTATCTACTACATGTCCACCTTAGCTACATATCGGATTGGACAACTTCAGAGATATTGTTCACTTTTTATTCAGATATTAAAGAGGGTTCATGAGTTGGGTAGATGTTCCATTCGTTGTGAGTGTTTGGGTTTTAATTTTGGAAAGAAGTTGGTCGAGGTTGGAAGTGCGGGAGGAGGATTTTAGTTGAAACCCATCGTTATTGTTCAGGTTGCCAGTATAAGAGATTTAAGGTGTTGATATAGTAGAGTCTCTTAGATAAACAATAGAAAAGAAGAGGTTCAAAGAGGGTTTGTAGTAACTCAAGAACAATACTAAAAAGAGGTTCAAAGATTAGGGTTTAGATTAGATAGAGAGATAGAGAGTGAGAGAAAAAGGGGAAGGGGAGAAACATTCTTGTTCTGTTCGTGAGGGTTGCTTTTGTTGAATAGCGCTTATTGAGAATTACCGACTTGCCATTAAAAGGCTTGCTCGGTTCATTTCTACAAGGGCAAATCTCTTAAAGAACCTTCTAAGTTTTAGGAAATTGATTAACTCTACCCTTACTATTTATAAACTGCCTTAAAATACCACGAAGACTTATGACAATTGACAAAATCCTCCCTTATCATTAACGTTCCATCACAATGTAAACACATAACACTAAATGATGTATACAATTTTTTTTAAAACTCAATATTGCCCTTTTATGGTCGATTTTGCCCTCCATTATTTTTCAACATTTCAAAATAAAACTCAACATCCACCTTACAAACAAGAACATAGGCCTCAACATTTACTTGGTTGAAGGTCAAGAACATAAAAGAGAATTTCTCCACCGTTTCCTGTGATATTGAAGTAGATGGACATGGAGCTAGCTAGAGCTAGGGTGCAATCGAGTAAATCTTGGCCGAACTTTGGCATGTCTCAGCTCGAACTATATTTTTCGGTTCAAGCTCAGTTCAATTAAATATTTAATGAGCTCAAGTTTGGCTCGAAGTCTCAAAAATAAATATATTTGTATTATATATATGATATTTTTATAATATATAGTATATTCTTATATTATGTATGTATGTATGTATTAATCGAGCCAAGCTCGCAAACTTTTAAGCCAAACTTTTTATTGGTCGAGCTTGAGCTCAAATAACTATTCGAGCTTACTCCAAGGTTTGAACTCGATTCAAGTTCGATTTTAATCAAACTCAAACCAAGCCTAATCGAATTTGAGCCCAAACTATTCAAATAAAGCTCAATTCAATTACAATCTTAGCTAAAGTTAAGATGGCCTCCTCAAAATCTAGTTTTTGGTTGGGAGGTGATCCCTCCTGTTCACCTATTCAGAGGTCTTAGCAGTAATGGAGAAGGGAGATGATCCCATCTAGTGTTTGGGTTGCATATGTTTTAGTTGGACATCTCTATCCGTTGGAAAACTTTGTCAACAGAGAAAGTCTGTCATGAATAGAAGACAAGCAATGTATTATTCTAATGCTTCATTATGAAAATTTAAAGAATAATGACGGGCAGAATAGTCTTTTCCATCTTTTTCGTTGATGGACGCTAACAGCAGGGGTGGGTTTAGTCAATCGTTAGTAACTTGGGGGGAATTTTAAGGCAATTTCTAAAGAGTAGAGGTAAATAAGTTAATTTCCTAAAACTTAGGGGCAATTTAAGAGATTTTCCCTTTCACATTTTTCTACTTAGATGTACATGAAAACTTGTTAATGGAGGGTACACACTTCCTATGGGTTGAATGGTCCTTAGGATGTGAGTTCATTTCACCCAAGGTTCCATCACTCAATACGTATGCATAATGTAATAATTTGCGTATAGCACATAATACTTTTAATTTAATTTTTTTTTCTTTTTTTTTCAGATTTTTCAGGGGTTAGTCTTAGGTAGGGTTGCAAACGGATTGGATCGAATTCGAATCAAGGTATATCCAAATCCAGTCCGGCATTGTTCATGGCAGATCTGACTAGATTTGACAGGCAAAGATCTGAATTCGAATCTGATCGAGAAGTCGGATCCGATTCAATTTGTTTTCTTTAAAAATTAATAAATTATTAAAAGAAAATTAAAATATACCAATTTAAATAAAAAATACAAGTATTTTTTAATTATTTTCATCGTATATATACATGCTTTTTGTAAAAAAATAAATAATATAACAAATTTATAAAAATACATACATATATATATATATATATATATATTGGATAGGGGGTGATCCGAATCCAATCCGATCCGAAAATCTGAACAAAGGCGATCCAAATTCAACCAAATAGGATCAGATCTCGGATCCATTTGCATCCCTAGTCCTAGGTCTGCCTATCCCCTAAAAATGATCTAAACCCCCAAACCCCTGTCTTTAGAGTATCGGGGTTTGCTAAATATGCCTGACACGGGGCATGTGGTATCAAAATTTTGAACCTTGTTTTCATCTTGTTTAACATTTGATATGTGCTTCAGTGCTAGGCTGGTCCTGATGACCCTAGTTTGGGGCCGATCTCTAGTGTGCCTGCAACAGAATCAGAACCCATTTGGGAGGGATTCAATGATGATTGAGTTGCACTGACTGAGCCGCTTCAGAGAAGCTACCAAAAATAGCTTCACAGAAAAGTTGATTTCTCTATGCAGACATATTTCTGGTTTTCTAGGGTTTTTTGCCAAACATGACTTCACAGCTTGCCATGTGGAGCCTACCTTGCAATGCCAGAAACTGCTGTATGAAAGCCCTTCCAAACGGGCATTAATTAAAGGAAGAATCACATATCAGTTCTAGCTTTTGAGCAAGAGCCCATCTCCATGCCAGAGTTGATGTCATGTACACAGTGCCACAGTGGCACATTTGTTCTACCATTTCTTTGTATGGACAAGATTCCAAGAATAGGTGCAAATTTGTTGCAGACAACCACAGCAAAGAAAATAAAGAATTAGTAATAGTTCTGCATAGAGGTGGAGCTTGGAAGGATCCAATTAATCCAATCTTTTGAGAAGTTTAGGCTTGAACTTTTTTAGCTTCTTTATTGGGCTTTGGCCCCAAAGGTTATTAAATTAGGCCTCACTAAGCTCATGTTGGGCTTGACTTAAAGCAATGAGTAGCCCAAGTCTGGTTGTAAGTGCATAAGTAGTAAAGTTGTATATTCATCCCAACTGCCCAGGCCCATACACGCAAAACAAACATACACTATGTGCATCATGAATATGGATGTAATAGATTCTATATTTTTCTTTTTATTAATTTTTAAAATGGAATGTACTCTCTAAATTGAAATATAAAAGTGCAAAAATATTAGGAAGAAAAAACATCAAGCCCACAAACCCTACCAAACTGAGCCCAGTTTGAGTTTTGTTCGGTCTGGCTCAACCCCTTTTTGGTGCAGAAACACATGGATAAATTAAAAACTATATTTAATTTAGATTTTTCCTTTTCAGATAATTCCCTTGTATTGATTAGATCTTTATTTAACTTTATTGAATCATAAATCTAAGAAATGTGTTTAAAAGCCCTCCTCTAAAGCAACTTTTTTTTTGTCACATTCATGCATGATTTATCAGTGTTGTTAGCTAGTCTCTGACAACTTGTGAGAGTTTGAATTTGCTGCTTAAGCTTCAGTAGCTTAAACGACCAAGACATCCAGCTCATAATGTATCTATATAGTGTTAGATGTAGTTCAATCCACTGCATAACTAATATTCTTAGATTACAAGAAGAGGTAGGTCTTCACTCTGGACTTTCTACCACATCTGATAAATCAATGGTGTGGTGAAGAACTCATAGTTTATGTAAGAGGATCTGAGCACCATATTGGGGTTGAAGAGTTAAAACTGTGCAAGGGGCATGACAGTAGGTTGGTGAGAGCTCAAATGAAAAACGTTGTAGAATCATTGCCAGAGCCATCTTTACTACCATCAGTGCAAAATTCTGTCCAATGCAAATTCGAGGGCCCCAACTAAATGGGAAGAAGGTGACTTGATTCTTTGTTGCTTTTGAAACTCCTCCTGCAAACCTCTCTGGTTTGAACTCTTGTGCATCATCACCCCAAAATTCGATACTGTGGTGAAGGAGAATTATTGGCAATGAAAGCTCTACTCCAGGTGGCAAGAAGATTTCCCCTAGTTTGATCTTCTTGTATGTCCACCGAGAAATTCTAAACACTGGTGGATATAATCTTAGAACTTCATACAGAATCATGGTCACCTGCATAGAAGGTCAAATGACATTTCATTAAAATGTGTGTTGGAAAAGTCTTGGCCTTGATTGTTTGCATTGAAATTTCATTTGTACTGGTGCAACAGTATGGGAGTGAAAATTCTGGTTTACTTGTTTTGTTTGTTCATAGTGCAGAAGAAGTAAAATAAAAACTGAATCGAAGTAAAGCCTAAAGAAAAAGTAAACCAGAATCTACACTTTCTCATTTACACCCCCATGCATTTGTACTAGCTAGTGCAAATAAAACTGTAAAGTAAAGAAAGTACTCACAATTTTGAGTTGATTTAACTCATTAAAATCTGGCTTATTTTTTCCAAATACTTGTAAGACCTCTTCCCTTGCGCGCAATTGCCATTCAGAGTGCATACTCAACACAAGCATTGTCCATGTGAGCAAAATTGAAGTGGTCTCCCGTCCTGCAAAGTAAAATAGTTTGCACTCCCCGATCACTTCATCAATACTCATACCAACATTCTTTAAATTCCCATGCTCTTGGATCTCTTTAAAATTGAACTCCATTAGCAAACCCAATAAATCATTTGTACAGGCTTCTCCCATTCTCATAGCCTTTTCTCTTTTACTGATGATTCCCTCCAGTAGGGCTCTCACTTCTCTTTCCATTTCTTTCATTCTGTTGTTCCTTTTTGTGGGTAGAAACCTACATAGAAATTCAAGTGATGAATGTAAAGAAACTGTGTGGGAATCAACTTCATGACCTTTATCATATCTGGTGCAACGACTCTTTCACTCAAATAAAGAGATGCAGGATACATCAGCAAAAGATATCTTATCTCACAATCTCACATGTAAAGGCTACTCAAGGTGTAGTCATAAAATTGACTCATTTATACTACATACAAAGAAAATGTATATAGAAGTAATATTCTCATTTATTAATCTGAATGATCCTTTATTTGACTTGACTTTGAGCAATATCCTTATCAAGAAAGTATGGAACTGTAAGTTACAGTATCATTGAGCTTAGTTGAATATCTTAATCCTATCTCTCTCACCCCTCTTCCCTCTTTAATTCTTTGTTGAGAAAAATGTACTCCCCCTAATGATCCTTCTTCTTACCATTGAATCTATAAATTTGTCTGCATGTAGAACATATCCACAATGCTAGTGGTCATTATAGAAAATATGGGGATTAGTTTTTGCTGCTTCTCAGCAATCAACAAAGCTTTAAGAAATTTTGTAATCCAATACATTAATTAAATGCAACAATACCAGAACCAGAAGAGTTCACTATTAATGAAGCTAGAGTTTGTAGAATGAAAAAATAAGTTGAACCCTATTAATGCTTTCCCTACCTGAGACCCGGGATATGAATGGACATAGCATCCTGCATAATAAGGCTGGCCTGTTCTTCTTGAATTTGAAAAATTCGTCTCCCTTCTTCATAGCTGCTACCAAATGCTGCCCTAGATATGATATCCCCAGATAAATTTTTGAGTTCAGGCCATACATCCATTTCATATGACCCTTCTGATGGAACCAACTTTTCCCATCTTGTTATCAGATCACAACAACTAATAGAAAACACTGGTAACAGCCGCTGTACCCAATTCCAAGGAAGAAAAACAGAAGTGATCATTGTTGTAGTAGCAAAAGATTAACAATATAACAAAGTCATGGGAAAAGAAATTATGGTAATGCCTATAGTGTATTTCCTTCCCTTTCCCTGTAAGAAAATGTGTGGATTCATAGCTGCATTTAAACAGGATAGAGAATAGAAAACAACCTTTAGCTTATCTAGATGGAAAGCAGGGTTGATGATCCTTCTATGCTTAACCCATTTTTCTCCCTCATAGCTTACAAGTCCACTTGCTAACGACCTTGCAAAAGGATTTGGTTTGGACCTCTCAAAGTGTCCAAACTTGTAAAGCAGAATATCCTTTATCAGTTCTGGGTCTGTAATATAAATCCTAGGAGTTCTCCCAGACCATGATACTGACATTTTACCTGCATTTTTCAACCAGTTGTGTAAGGTAGAGCAGATGAAAAGAAATCATCTTTAGAATCCATACTTTATAAGGAAGAATAGATAACTCATGTCTTGTAGAAACTACTCATTTAAGAGAAATTTTATAAATACATGTAGAAATTCCAAATTTTTTAATTAACCAGAGAAACAGAAGGAATTGAGCCAAAATATTGTTTAAATGTAAGTCAGGGTGCAACTGTGAAAAGGATGAAAATTGCCACATCAGCAAAAACAATTTTTAGAAAAATGATAACTGGAAAACATTTTTTTTCTGATGTAGCACATCAGAGACACTTCATTAACTATGGGGATATTCACCAATATGCATGATTTTGTTTGAAAAGATGACAACTGCCACATCAGTAATAAAACAATTGTTGATTTCTAATGTGACAGCATGCATATTGGGAAATACCCCCAGCAGTTTCTCTGATTTGTTGTCCTTATCATAGTTGTGTTGACAAAAATGCCCACTCGAGAGTCTACTGGACCAGATGGCCATGGTTCCTGTCAAAAGATGAATCTTAGTTCTTGGTTATCCTCCACCTAGGAGATTCAGATGTTAGTTCCTGTCAAAAGGATTCTAACTCGACAGTCAATGCCTGGAGTTAATCTTCATCATCTACCCTATAAATATCAAAGTTTGAAAGGACTATTTATAGGGTAGATGATGAAGATTAACTCCAGGCATTGACTGTCGAGTTAGAATCCTTTCCTCGTGTTTCCTGGGATTATTCAATCCATCTGGGACCAATCTATCACTAAGAACACAGACCTGCAAGCTAAAATGAACAGACATCAAACTTATCAACTAATTAGAGCAACCAAAGATATGAAACACAAGTAATTTTTGCAAAAACATACCATAATTCTGGATGGTCTGAAGAACAAAGGGTGCAACTCTTGGGGCGATGTTGTGGGAGAGATTCATGGGCTTGGATAGTGCTTCTTTCCTCAACCTCGATTCATCCTTCAGATTCCCAACCAGAAGTTTGTAGGGAGGCCCCTTGATGCCTTGCTCTTTCAAATACCTCTCCAGCTTCATGGGCCTCCACCATATCAAATACAACATCCTCCACACCCATGACAGTATCAAAATACACAAGATTACAGTTGCAGAGATGAACACAAATTCTCCCATACCTTCAACTTGTTTTGAAGAATAGGAGAGAGAGAGAGAGAGGGGGATGGTCCTGCCAGTTTAGTGGTTATCTCTATAGACAAACAAACAAAATAAGTAAAATAAATTATTAATGCATGGTTTCACAGTGTCCTAGCTTTTCTTTCACGTTTCTCTATTATTTTAGTGGATTGGGGACCATGACAACTAATATATGTCTGCCAACAAATCAGAGGTATAACAGTGAAGGTAGCCCATTCACTGAAATGGTTAAACCAGCAAAGCAACCATTTCACAAATGGATGTAGGTATAAATACAAAGTATTCTATAATTCTATTTTAACTCTCTCTAGAGTCTAGATAAGTGTCTCTACTCAAGTGTGGAAGTCAAAATCTAAGAACAGAATAAGAATTAGTAACCACATATAAAAACACATTAAAACCAGCACTATAGACTTTGAATTGGATTCCATAAGCCACTATAACATGGGATATATATTACCTTTTTTGCGCTAAAAACTAGCATTTCTTTAGATCATAAAACACTGATTTGAGAACATTCAAGCAAAAAACTAGACTAAATGGCAGCTTTTGCTCATGTGTTGATCTGTATTTTATACCCCTGATATCTAATTAAAATAAGATTTCAAATAATTACAAAAGCAAACAATCAAATAATAGAAGGGTTGAATGGTTTGTACCATTAGTGTAGATATGAATGAGTATAGAAGAATATAGAATGGCTAAATTTGTAAAACTTGTTTTATTCAAACACTTTTGTGGTTTATCAATAGGTCTATAATCGGATCAGATGTACATACATCCAAGTTTGATTCCATAAATGAAAACCACCCATCCGAATTCGATCCGAACTCCAATCTGATGCATAAGAAATAAATCTGAGTTCGAGTTCGATCGGATGTATCAGGTTTCGGATTCCACCTGAGTTCGACATAATTAAACAAAAAAAAATATGAGAAGAGAAACAAAATTCAAAATTCAAGAAGAGAGATTGTAACAGATGATTGTTGTTTCTAAATGTTAAAGTGAACGGGGAAACAGCCTTTCCTCCCTCTACCTAAAAATGGAACTCTCATCAATGGCTACGGTGGAAAATGGCAAGAGGATCATGAAGAAAAGAACTAATAGAGATCTGTATTCCATGGTTGGATCTGTTGAAACTGAGAGCAGGGCAGGCAATCGATGGTTTATTAGATCCTTAGGCTGTGTTTGGTTGCTGTACAATTTTATTTGCACTAGTACAAATGCGCATGGGAGTGCAAATGAAAAAAATGCAAATTCTCGTTTAATTTTATTTTTGGCCTTAATTTATTCTGTTTTGTGTCTTAATATACGTACTGCAATCAAACAAAATAGGGAAAATTTATGATGCGGAAAATGTATGGTATAGGAAGAGTTCTGACCAATCAAAACCCACCCATGAATTTTGATGAATAACACCTGATTGCCTACCGGGCTTATGATTCCAGTTGACTGGTTAGAAGTTTTTCAAATATCATATCTTTTTCATATCATAGCGGAACCCAACAAAATAAGCTAAAATTTAAAACAAAAATAGGTCAAAATTTATACTCAAATCATTTGCATTGCCATAATTTTGCATTAGTGCATATCTATTTGTAGAGGTGTAAAGTGGGTCGTGTCGGGCCGGTATGGCACGGCCTGTGGGCGGCCCGCGCAAAGTGCAAGTCGTATCGTGCTAGCCCATAGACCATTACAGACCATGTTGCCCTCCCCTATGAAAATTCTGGGGGTCGGCCCAACACAGCCCAGGCCCATTTGGGCCCGTGCCGTGCCGCGGGCTGTAGGTCGTGCCGGGCTGGGCTACAGGGCGGGCCTTGGGCCTGGGTCGAACCGGGCTAGACTGAATGGATATGGATATGGTTATGAATTATGAATTTATGATTGCCCAAAAAATAAATAAATAATAAAAGTATAAAACAATTCAAATAGGAATTTTATTTCATTTAAATTTGAATGAATAATGATATAAATTACAAAGTATACAAATATTGAAATATACAATGGTTGGATACTTCATACTTCATACTTGGATGAATGAAATATGAAAATGGAATAAATTAATAAAATATAAAAAATACAATATAGTTACAAATTGAAAATACAAAATTACATTAATAGCAAACAAATTAAAACAAAATTTACAATAAATTGAAAAGAAATAAAAAATTGTGAGTTATTTGTTAAAATTTACATATACATTATGATGAAAGCATTCACACTTTCATCATCTGCTTTAGGTGAAATATCCGGTGAATGTAGTAGTATCATGCCTTCCTTTGTTTTATAATTGTAAAGTTGTAATCTATATTTTGCATCATAATTACATCTAGCCAACCCTGGTACAGTGGTACCTATAGGTCCTGTACTAAAACAACTAAACAAGACTTTGATGGAACTGTAGCTTGTAGACACCAGAGGGGTTAGTAGATCATGGATCACGTGCCATGGTGGGATTGGCAGTGAGAAATGTTCTCCGACTTCTCCCAATATTTTTAAAATTGATTTTCCATTATTTCAACAATTCATTTAAATTGTGGGTTATTTCTTCTTTCTTCTCATGTGTGAGAAAATGTTTGGTCAAATGGCCAGTACCACCCTTGCTACAATAACTAAAGTATTTTCTACATTTTTGGCAAACTGCTCTTTTCCCCTTCCCCTCAACATCCTCTATTTTAAATATTTTCCAAATCGGGCTATTAAACTTGGGGTTTTGGGAAGAGTTGGCCATTTTTTTTTAATTCTGAAAAAATAAAATTAATTTAATTGTACTTACCCCGGATTGTCGGTTCAGAATCCCAACTTGATTTCAACGGTTAAAGTCTTTCAACGTGACAACATCCAAGGCTCCAAGCCTCCCAGATTGCTAACTTGGAGAATTAGATAATCAACCAATCAGACTATGAAACTATCAAAGTTCACTCAAATTGCAAAGAATGTATGAGAGATTGAGAGAGTGAGAGAGGGAAGACTGAAGAGATTAAGAGAATAAGAGAATTGCTGAATGTTGATTATTGAATTGGTGTGATAAGAAGAACGGTGGAGGATAGGGGCCATAGGGCTATTTATAGGAATTGAAAATAATTCAATTGCCCAAAATATCCTAAAAAATAATTGGTTTTTAGTTGTTAGAAGGGGTATTTTGGTCATTATAAAGTTATTTATAACTTTACCCAAAAAGCCCCCCTAAACTAGTTGTTATATAGCTGTTGGGAGGCATTTGTATCATTTTTCTCCTCTCCATAAGAAAAATACATAAATACACCCCCTATATAGATGTTTATAGCTGTTACCCCCCCAAAAAAGTTGAAACTAGCCATTGGGGGGGGGGGGGGGGGGGGGGGAACGGCTAGTTTCGGATGGGCCAAGTGAGGCCCACTACGGGCCCTACGGGTCATGGTGTGGGCTGGGTGCGGGCGGCACTGCACCAATAGTCGTGTCGTGCTGTTCCGGCTTGTGGACTATGAACCCTCGGCCCAGCACAACACGGACCATTGTGCCAGGCCTAGCACGGCCCGTGGGCTATCGTGTCAGGCCGGTCCAATTTCATGCCAGACTACGGGTGACCTGGCCCAATTTACACCTCTATCTATTTGCATTGCAACCAAACACTGCCTTTAGGTTTCTAGTGTTAGCCCGTTTGGTTGTTTTGTCATTTATATTTTGCAATGAGTAATTAGAATAGGCCCCAAGTTCAGAGTTATAGGTTGTCCATATATGTATTATTTATAATATATTAAAACTAATAACAGAATAATTCAAGTCGGATTTTTATCGGATCGAATGCATCTCCATCCAAAATTTATCTGATTTTTAATTGGATTCTTTCCATTCCATTAGAATCCGATTCAATAATGCATATAGTTCATCCGATTCCGAGATAATTGGATCAGATGTCGGACCATGGAGTTTCGGGTAATGTTAACATGCCTATTTATCAATAAAAGAAAATATCCTGTTTCTCCTAGTAAAAAAAAAACAACTAAAAAAAATAAAATTATAAAGATAAATGTAGAATATAAAATAAATATAGATAGATGTAGAACACAAAACAGATTACAATGTTGTAATTTTTGCCTCTTCATATGTTTATAAAATCTTTTTAAGTTATTTCTTGCCTTGTGTGTAAGGTGAATGGGTGGCCATCTTAGATTTTTACTGATATGAAACATGCATTCAGCTATTTAGATTGTATATTAGGGAATTTTACACCGAAATAAGCCAATTAGGTTAAAAACAAGGATGAAATTCTTAGGAAAATCATCCATCAATTTGACGGTTAGAGGTGATCCAATTAATCAAGTTGGATTTTGGTCCAATAGATGAGTTCGGATCTGCTCCTCACAGAGCACGCCTCACACTGATCTCACAACATGTTCAACTGTGCATCCGAAACATCTCCATACTTGAAAATATTTATTCATGGGAAGATGTTCTTAATGCATGACTGAAACGTGTTGTGAAACCAGTGTGAGGCGCACTCTGTGAAGAGCAGATCTTAACTCCCAATAGATCCCTACATTAGGTCTACAAATATACAACAATCATTTTAGAAATATTTTCTA
Organism: Nelumbo nucifera; assembly: GCF_055504915.1. Taxonomy (NCBI): domain Eukaryota; kingdom Viridiplantae; phylum Streptophyta; class Magnoliopsida; order Proteales; family Nelumbonaceae; genus Nelumbo; species Nelumbo nucifera. The sequence goes on from NC_142651.1 coordinate 84,665,155, forward strand.
CTAGTGTATTATTATCATATAAGCCTAGTCCCAACTATATGAATGAGATACATGAATCCCACTTTACCATTTCAATTTGTTTAATACTATAGCCATTGTTAAATTATTGGCGTTTAAAAAATTTCTTACTACTTCAATCTTTCTTGATCTGCCCCTTGCGCTTAAATCGTTTTCCACTTGCCTAAAATAAATTAGGTGCACATCACCATCCATTTCATGGTACAAGCACTAAAAAAAGGCATAATACACCATATTGATTGCCTCAACCACAAGATTTTCCTTGGCTTAATAAACCTAATAGTATTTATAGAGATCTGTTTCATGGTGTCACTCTCAATATATACTACAAATTAAGCACTTTACATTGGTCTCGGGAAGAAATGTAATTTAAATAACCACTTTTCTCATTTAAAACTCTCTCATTAAGTATCATATATTCATATTTAAGGTATTAACTTCTATTAAATTCATTGAATCCTATTCTTGACTAGAATACTCATATCTTTGAATTTAGTCTCTCTAATTGTAAAAGCACAAAATGTAATTTGAACTACTAGATTTTTCCTCAGTCAATTCCTTCTCATTAAGTCTTATATTTATGGTATTAATTCTCAGTCTTTCATTGAATATTGTATTAATTGACCATATTAATAATATAGGTATCACAAAGAATAATTGTTTATATTGATAGTAGAAATAAAATACCGATTAAAAATCAACCCAAAAAATAGAATTCTTTTCCTGTGCATGTCCAGCCAATAATCCAACCTTTTTAGGTCAAATATATAAATCTTTATTATCATAATTAAATAATAATAAAAATTTATTTTTTCAAAGGGAGAGTAATAAACCCAACTTTAATTTCAACCATTAAAGAGTTAGCAATCTCAAGAGACAGAAATCACCTACTTTAGTTGTTATCAAAATACCCTTAAATTAGAATTTACACTAAATTATGCTGCAAACAAACAAAGCATGCCAAAGTACCCTATTTCTGATAATTTAATTATAGGTTAAAATACAAAAACCTCCCCTCAAGTTTCTGACAATCATAAAAATCTCCCCTACATTTTTACTTTAACAAAAACCTTTCTAAAATTTACAAAAAAAAAAAAAAAAACTCAACAAAAACCTCCGTACTGTCACTGATCCAAACGGAAAACGTTAAACCCATTAATCAAATGTTTTTAAATACCCATTTTACCCTTTTTAAATTAATTAATATGTTTCTTGTCTTTTGGCACAACTAGTGCTGGCCTCACTCAGCTTTTCTTGCTCCCTCTCACCATCCTCCAGCTTGGCCTTCACCGACTCTAAACATTTTCTGTTAGCTGGAACTACCTCCAGAACTTGTGAAGATGTGTAATTATAAGAGTTTTCTGTCACGAATTGTCGGAAGTGCCTCCAAAACTTGCGAAGATGTGCAATTGTAAGAGTTTTCGGTCACGAACTGTCGGAACTGCCTCCAGAATCTACACATGTGGCTTTAAAAAATTGACAGTAATAGCCAATTCCGGTGAAGTTTGATTAAGTAACTTTCCTAGAAAACTACAGGTTCCGCCGAACACTGATCGCTTCCAATGAAAATGAATTCAATGAACCTTGAAGAGAAAAAGAGATGAGCCTCTGGCGACGATTATCCGATGAGTATTCTTCATGTTCTCTTTCACTAATGGCCTTTACGTTATTATCGTTGAAAATTTGAGTGTCCTCCCTGGTAAAAGCATTAACTCGATGTTTGTCCACAGAGCGGAACCCCAAATTTTCCAAAAATATTTCAGACGAATTCTAAGATCAATTTATCTTTTCTCCAAAATGAGACACCCAATTCCTTGTTGTCCAGTCATCCCTTTTTTCTCTTATGTTCAGTGTCTTCTTCTTTTACTCTTCTTTTGCATTTTCAACCCCAGGAGTTATCTGAACAGATGTTCCTCTCTATCGGTCGAAGATTTTGCTTCAAATTAACGTTCTTATCTCCCCTAACAAATGGTTCATCTGTGGTTTCTACCCGGTGGTCGGGCACAAACCATACAACTTCTCAATCTGGTATACCAACTTAATGGACAGGACTATTGTATGGATGGCCAACCGAGACAGACCCGTCAATGATCATCGATCCAAAGTTTCGTTGCATAGGGATGGGAAAATGGTGCTTACCAATGCTTACGGCTTAATTGTCTGTTCCATTAACACATCCGATGTTGATGCTTACCGATTCCTGATACCCGTCCAATGATGATACTAAGAATTTCGTTCAGCAACAGGAACTGTACTCTAATTTCTCGTTCATCACAGGAGGAAGCATGGTGGAGAGGTAGGGGAATAAAATAAAAGAAAAAGAAATGCTAGAGAGGGGGAGATGAAAAAAAAGAAATGTAAAGATAATGGAAGAAAAAGGTAAGAGGGAGTCTAGAGATTCAAACTGGTCGACGGATGAAAAACAGAGGATTGATTGGTAGAAGCAAAGAGGTGGATCGCTTCAGGTTACAAATGGAAGGAATTGAGGGAAGAAGAAAAAGAGGGGAGAGAGAGAGAGAGAATGATTGAGAAAAATGGGGACCATAGTTGCAGTGGTGGTATGAGGTGGTCATAGTAACTACTGCTGTTCAAATAGATGAAATTGGTAACCGAGGTAACCGACGGGGTGTTTGCAGTGACAGAAGACGATGTGGGCTGAGGAGGAAGGGAAGAGATTAATTAAGAGAGAGAGAGAATGAAAATGAGAGGAAAAGGGATGGCCGGAGGTGTAGATTGAATTCAATCACCGTCGTTGTGTGTTTGAGTGAAGGATAGGGGAATGATGAATAGTATTATTTCGTGTTGGTGGAGAGAGAAATTAAAGAAGAGGGAAGGCTGGAGGGGGAGTTCACTGTCATTATGCCTCTTGAGGAAGAAGATGAACAATGTTCGGATTATGAAATTGCTGAAATAGGGGTATTTTAGTAAAAATAAAATATATTAATTCGTAAAAAGGTATAATAAGTATTTTGGAAAAATTGATCATGGCTTTAACGTTTTTCGTTTGGCCATTAATAGAAGGGAGGTATTTGTCGAATTTTCATAAAATAGAGGGACGGTTAAACTACAATAAAACTATAGAGAAGGTTTTTAAGATTGTTAGAGAAAGTTCGTGGGAGGCTTTTGTATTTTACCCTTAATTACATCTACGTACAAAATCCTTACCAATTCAACCGATATGTAAATCACCCAGTTTTTTTAACATTTTAATGACTAATCAATTTGTCATTCTGAGAATTTCTTTTTAACATATGCAGCCACGTGCTGCACGTTTTTCTAGACATAGTAATAAGTTAATGCTAAGTTTAATAGAAAATCTCTGCAATATTTGATTTGAATAATGGAGCTTATCTTGTACACACATAATAATTGAGTATTCAAAACTATTTTGTTTGGATTTTATTCAATTACAAAACGCAACTGATGTGACCAAATAATTTACTTTACTAAAATAATTCTGTTTCACTGGTTTCAGTGGAGAACGTGGGTCGTTTAATGGCAGAGCTACAAATAAAATAAACAGCGTGCAGGAATCTTTCACATGGCAGCTTAAATGGTGGTCCAACCAGGCGCGAAGGCGATACATGGTGTTTTGTCGTCTAGTCGCTTAGGCGGACATTTAGGTTTTAAGTAAAATTATATATTTTTTCTAGGTTTTATAATCATTTTTCTTAATAATTATTCATAATTTTTATAAGAGAAGCATAAATTTCATGTTTATTTTTAAAGAATTAATATTTTATGAGAAAAAAAAAAAGAATAAAGGAAAGAAAATTCAAAAAGTATAAGGGTTGCACCCCTACTTTTGTTATTGGAAAGAAAAAAAGAAAAGGTGGGAGAAGAAAATTTGTTGATTATACAAAATTTTATGTTCTTCACTTGCCAATCGGTTCAGGTTTTGAAATTTTTGAGGGTTCAATCGAGGATCAAAATTTTGATACGTACGATATACCCCGTATCGGATGTATTGTATTGTATCTTTGAGGGTCCCGATACCTGTTTACAGGTGTTTTTGGGTACCCATTTTTTTAAATAATATATATATGAAATCAAAAACTAAAAAAAATAAAAAATAGGGGGTATCGTTATAAGTACCAATACACACTCACCTCTGCCAATACATAGAGGTGTATCGATACTTTGAACCATTGGTTTAATACAACAGTTAGCAATGTTTGCGTTGATTAAACCCTAACAAAATAAGAAAATAATAAAAAGAAATTAGTATATAAACACATAAAATGAATATTCTAGTTTAATAATGCCTATTTTATAATTATAATGTCAAAAAATATAAAATATAAAAGTATTTTATAACCCAGTACACAAAACTGCTTGGCGATTGGGCGAGGCAAGCCTCTAAGGGCGCCTTGTTGCCTAGGCGTCGCCTTGACAACTATGGGTGCAACACCAACACTAGGAGAAGCACCAATCAACAGGAGCGGAGCTCTATGAGATATTAGATTCCATGCAATCTATCGACTATTGCATCATTATGAATTAGTAACATACCAGGGAGTATCTATGCTTAGCACTTTCTTTCCAAATCTGTTGATTTGATGAATGTTTAGCTTATTTCTAGTTAGTATTGAACATAATGAATCTTGTTACATGTGTAATATAGATTTGGTTAAACTAGTAAGTTTTCTTTGCTATATTTTCCTTAATCTACTTACATTCAGACTAGTTAGTTGGTTTTCTTTCTTTTCATCTTCGGCATTGAACTAGAATTTTCTCAAGTCTTAGTTACAATCTATTCCGGTTTTTTTCTAAATGTCCTTTCACGTTTTCGATCATTAATTTGATTTTACCTCTATCTGTTTCTCTTAGTTACATTTTGCCACCTAGTGGATGAAGATATCCCACATGAGTAGGTGTCATTATTTCAAGATTTAGTGAATCACTCTTCAACGATTAATCCTTCTTCCTTTCTCTCTATTATGTTCTAGTTACACCAGCCTTTCTTGCTTCTTCTCCCTTCTCTCCTATCCTTCTACTTCCTGCAATCGACTATGGATGAGTTAGATGCACTCCATGAATTCTTTCAAAACATGCTTCATGCCAAAAATATTTCGGGTATCGATCTTGTTGAAATCCGTCTACATTTGCCTAAAAAATTTCCAAGATGGTTGAAACTTTTCTTTTATTTGCTGCTTATTTCCTCGTCTCACTGATCAATTCTATGGACTCGAACATGGCCTTTACACCCTCTGGAATTCAGATCCGAATCATCTCCTTATGGCACCCTTTCCACGTGGCCATTTCATATTAAGATTTAGGTTTGAGGAAGACTTCATCCGGATTAGAGACAATGGACTTTGGATGCTTAACGGTCAGTGGATTGTTCTTAAACCTTGGGTGCCTAGTAGACCTCGATATGAATGGCAGCTCAATCAGATCGAAGTTTGGGTTCAATTGCATGATCTACCTTATGAAATTCTTTTAGAAGACACAGGTAGGCCCATCTTCGAACGTATAGGTCCCACCTATCATATTTTGGTCATTCAAAACTACATTCGAGCTACAGTTTACATTACTATTGGTCTCAAAACTGGATGTTTCTATAGTATTATCAACTAGGTTAGTTTAAGGATTCCTCTCCAAGCACGTCCGAACTAGTCAGTTATCTCTTTCTAAGTTTTAACTCTTTTTTACTGAAATGGGCAGTGGTGGTTGGCCCCAAACAGCCACAACACTGCCAATGTTGATTATGAGTTGGCACTATCGTGGGGCAGAATGCCGTAAGGCAGTTCAAGGTCTAGGAATTTTGGTTAGAAAATATAATCCGAATTTTATTTTCCTTTGTGAGACCAAAATTCCACCAAATAAAATGCAAAATCTAGCTAATCATTTTCATTACACTAACTCTTATTTAATTCCTCCTGAAGGGCACACTGGAGGGATAGTTGTATTTTGGAAATCTGGTAACCCTGTTTCTCTCTTTTTGGTTCACCCGAGGTATATTGTTTTTTCTTAAAATATCCTCTCCTCCTTCTCTTGAGGATTGGTTATTAGGTTTTATTTATGGTCCTTCAATTAAAGCCCATAGGAATAAATTCTGGTTAAATCTTAATCAATGGTTACAATCCCTGAATCTACCTTTTTTACTTATTGGTGACTTTAGTGAGGTTGATACAGTCATGGTTCAAGACCTTACTTCCTCTGACAACTCTTCTAAATTAACCTCCATCTAGTACCATAATTCAATATTAGATCAAAATCTTATTGAAATCATTAACCTCTTATTTTAGATACAAATGGTCCATTGGACTTATTAATAGAACACTTGATAGAGCCCTAGCCCCTAGCTACTCCTAATTAGATTGCAGGGTTTCCAAATGCAAGTCTTACTTTATCTGCTTGGTGGGGTTCTGATCATCACCCTCTTATTTTAGATATCACTCCTAAAAAGAACCAATATTCAAAACCTTTTCAGTTCTATGAATTGTGGCTGCCAGATAATTCTTGTAGAGAAGTAATCTAAGACGGATGGAATCTTCAAATTAATGGATATGCCACCTATAGATTATCTCTAAGGATGGATCATATTAAAGCTTATTTAAATAGTTGGCGGAAATCAAAATTTATTGACCCTCAACACAAATTAAGTTAGTTAGAACTTCAGATTATCCAAGTAGAGCAATCTATCCCTTGGGATCAAGCAAAAATTATGTCTTTATATAAAAATTATGATGACACAATTCCAAGTTGAGAGTTTTTAGAGACAAAGATCTAGGCAACTCTAACTGAATTTGGAAGAAAGAAATACAAACTATTTCTACAAGAGTACATTATGACACTAGAGGAAAAATGAAATTCAAGGAGTCAAAGATTTTCAAGGATCATGGGTGACAGATCATAAAGACATAGTAGAAATCTTTATTTCTTATTTCTCAGACCTTTTTACCCATCAACCTCCTGATGATTTGACTTATATTGAAAATATTTTTAATCCTATAATTTTTTAGGAAGATAATATATATTTAACTGCTATCCCTTCTGATGAGGAAATCCAATCAGCTCTCTTTAGTATAGGAAGTCTTAAATCTCCAAGTCCTGATCGGATGCCGGCTTTAGTCTATAAAGAGTATTGGTATTTGATGGGCACAAAAATCATAACTTTTGCAAAGGAATTTTTCTAGAACAAGAAACTGCTGAAACGTTTGAACCATACTTTTATATGCCTTATACCAAAAAAGTAAATTGTACCAAAGTTCAAGATTATCGTCCAATCAGCCTTTGTAATGTATTCTATAAAATCATTTAAAAACTCCTAGTTAATAGGCTTCGTACTATTTTGGATAAATGTATTTTCCTTAACCAATCAACTTTTCTTTTCTCAGTGTTACAAGCATTAGGTTTTTGTCAAGACTTCTGTCACATCATATTAGAATGTATCTCTTAAGTCTCCTATTTTATCCTCATTAATGACACTATAGAAGGGAAATTTTCACCCACCAGGGGTCTTAGACAAGGAGATCCTTTATCCCCCTATCTTTTTATTCTTGCAATGGAATGCCTGTCTCAAATGATTGTTAAAGCTGAAAATGAAGGTCAACCCAAAGGCATTGGTGTGTCCGGAAGCGTGTCGTTAACCACTTCGGAACACTAGTTTCAATCTTTGTAAATTTTCTGATTCTCAAAATAGCTACAAAATGTAGTTAGTGGTGAGAAAGGGGTCATATCCACAGGGAAGCAAGGGAAAAATTGTTACGTACTTCAATCCGGACAAAATAACAAGATTTGAGATTGTAGAAACACAAAATTAAGTTAACTGACTGGAAACCATTAAAATAAAATTCTAAAAATGCTGAAAGTAAAAATTGCAGAAAAATAAATAATTAATAGAAATAAAAAAAAACTAAATAAAAAATCTACAACTCAGTCAGATGTAGCAATCTCTGGATCTATCTTTTGACCCTGGAACTCCTCGAGCTAGGCCTTCTATCTTACCTGGCCGAATTTCAGATATGCAGAAAGGAAGACAAAAATTAAATTTGATAAAAATAAATTACAAAAATAAAATAAAAACTAGAAATTAAAGAACGGAAAATAAAAACACGCGTAAAAAGTAAATCTAAAACTATGGGAAACTGGTTGGGATCCGGATCCAGAGGTGGCAGTAGTGGCTAGGCAAACTGTAAGTAGAAACCCCTACTCTTGCCTAGGCGTTCTCCTCTTCCTCTACCCTTGAACTTCTCAAGACAGCCTTTCGTCTTACCTGGGGGCAGAATCCAACCTAAAAGAAAATCAAGAAAACAAAAGGAACGGATGATCAAATCCAATGGCGGTAGTTGCAGATTGGCTAGACTGCTTATGGGGATCCCTCCTGACAAGAACTGGGCATCCTTCCCTTCTACAACCCTTGAACTCCTCAAGAAAACTTAGCCTTGTGAATTGGATGAATTGACCAACCCCTTCTCCAGGGCCCCTGGGATCCTTTTTATAGAGAAGGGTGGTCATAACAGGGATTAGAGAGAAAGATGGGGGCGGCAGTTGGGTTTTTGCAGAAATATGGGCGCCCTAGGGTTGAGAATGGATGGTTAGGATTATTCTAAGGTGATCCTAAGGCTGAGAAGAGAAAGAGATGGCGCCCAATATTATGTATGGCTGAGACTTGGACTCCTAAGATTGGATGGTAGAAATTTAGGCGCGTAGGGTTGAAAGGTGAAGATTAAAAGGAGTGGATGGCACCCTAGAGTGAATGGCTGAGATAGAGAGTGAAATAGAGGATTGAGATCTAGTGGCTAAAGGCTGAATGGTGGGGATTAGAATTAGGTAGCGCCCTAGGGTTAGAATGCTAAAGAGAGGGCACCCTATAATGGAGGGTGGAGATTAAAAGGAATGGAAGGTGAGGATTTAGCAGTTTGGGGTGGCTAGGGTTTGTTGGAGGTGAAAAGAATGAGTTGGGTGGTGCCCTAGGGTTTGCTAAGGAGAGGGGAGTATGCTAATACAGTAGGAGGAGCGCCATTATGGGTTTAGCAGATAGGAGGCGCCCTCCTGTGCTCAGTTTTTCATAGAAACACCCCCTCTCTCAGCTGGAATTCTCACCAGCTTCTCAGAATCTACAGAAAACTCTATAAATTTCCCGGTTTTACCCAAAATTTGCATAGGGACCCTCAAAGGTCACAACATTGAATTTAACTGAGAAAAGGGTACAGATTGGTCAATCTCAGGTCTAAAATACCCCTAAAATGATGCCCTTTTGGTATCAAAATACAGAGTTACCCAGAATTTCCACCGTTTGACGTGAATCTCGACACTTGACTTAGGTGAAGAGACCCACTTACTAAGTGTTAGGTAAGTGTCTCTAGCCTTCCCTTTCCCATTTGGCGCAAATCTCAACACTTAACTTAGGTGAAGAGACCCGGTTACTAAGTTTAGGGTGTCCATTGACCTTTTATTCTCTTTTTTCTTTTTGAAACACTATTCAGGGTAGCCCATTGTCTCTAACAATTTGAAGAATTTTTGTCTAATTTTTTAGTCTTTCTCTTCTTATCTTTACAGGGGAAAACTTGGAAGTATTTTCCAATTTCTAAATAGTTTCGACAATATTCAAATAAGATCAATTTTGACTCCTATCAGTTGCTATCAATTTCTACAAAATTCAATATTCTTTTATCAGTTTCCTCAACTTTTTCTGTTCAGGAATCTCTTTTAATGAAAAAAAAAGATTTTAAATTGTTTAGTAAAATTTTAATTCTACAAATTTAAAGGCTTAGATTCTCAAAATTTTCTCTCATTTTTTTTAATTTTCTCTCTTTCCTCACCCCCCAACTTAAATGCCATTGTCCCCAATGGCATAACTAGACTGATGCAAATGGGTCTTAGGCCAAAGGGAACAATCAATAGGGTTTTCCCGAGAGGTTTAAGGTCTGCCAACTAGTCTCGAATCAGGAAAAGAAACCAAAAACTCTAATCCTAAAAGCAAAAAGCAACTGAAAACTACATTGGGTTGCCTCCCAACCAGCGCTAAGTTTAACATCTTCATCCATATGCATTTATACACTTTTTGCATCTACACTCCCAGGCTCGGTTTCTTCTTTACACATACAGGGCTCAGATTTGGCTAACCAAGGGGTAGACAGGGCATCTACAAAATCGTCCACTACATCTACCTTGAACTCATCTACTCCCCAAATGAAATGTCCATTTCTCCCAATTTACAGTTGATGTTTGCATTGGCCATTGCTAGAAACGGACGTCCTAAGATTATCGGGTTATGGTTCAGTTCCTCGATTGGGGTCATGTCTAGGACGATAAAATCCATTGGAAAGTAACAGTCCTCTACATTGACAATGACATCTTCAATAACACCTCGAGGAGTCTTGACTGACCGATCAGCAAGTTGTAGAATTACCGGGGTAGGTTTTATCTCGCCGATCCTGAACCTTTCATAAATAATAGAGGGGAGCAGATTTACACTGGCCCCAAGATCCAATAGGGCCCGATCAAAAGTGATTCCAGAGATGACATAGCTTATGAAAGGAGCACCAGGATCTTTCATTTTCCAAGGAAGTTGGTTTATGAGAACCGCACTAACATCTACCGAGAGCATCACTTTTTGTGGGGCCGATCGTGGCTCCCTCTTTTGAGTGCACAGCTCTTTCAAGAACTTAGCGTAGGTCGGGACATGTTGGATCACGTCAAGGAGAGGGATGTTAATATGGACTTGCTTGAATAATTCTCTGATCTCCTCATTATGAGTCTCTTTCATCTTTCGCAACAACCTAGCTGTGAATGCGGTTGGAAAGGGAACTATAGGTCGGTTCACTATAGGTTCTTTTTCTAAATTTTCCTTTCCTTCCCCCCCCCCCCAACTTATGGTCTATGATGCGGCACGATCCGGGCACTCCTAGCTGGCTGTTGACTGGCTCCTTGATAGCAGCGGACGACACCTGAGAAGATGGAAAAGAAGGATTCCCGGGGATTTACCCGGTGGAAATACTCCAAAGCTTAAGTTAGAACGTTGGGGAAGGAGAAAAAAGAGTGCGAAAGCTAAGAGTGTAGGTCGCGCTTTATCACTATGCTCGAGAGATTAACTCGCGAGCAAATATAGACTCAGGTTGAGAGTGCGAGAGTGCGGAAATATTCAAAAGTCTAAAGATCCCTTTTCTCCTCTGCCTCAAGGGCTTTTATAGGGGCGTTCTTGTCAAATCAGCCGTAACCGCCATTGAACCCCTGCCACAGCCGTTACCTACCAGGGCTGCGCAGGTGGCCGTTGCAACGTACCCCTTGCTCGGATGGGTGACACGTCTTAAAGGAGAGGGGAGTATGCTAATACAGTAGGAGGGGTGCCATTATGGGTTTAGCAGATAGGAGGCGCCCTCCTGTGCTCAGTTTTTCATAGAAACACACCCTCTCTCAGCTGGAATTCTCACCAGCTTCTCAGAATCTACAGAAAACTCTATAAATTTCCTGGTTTTACCCAAAATTTGCATAGGGACCCTCAAAGGTCACAACATTGAATTTAACTGAGAAAAGGGTACAGATTGGTCAATCTAAGGTCTAAAATACCCCTAAAATGATGCCCTTTTGGTATCAAAATACAGAGTTACCCAGAATTTCCACCGTTTGACGTGAATCTCGACACTTGACTTAGGTGAAGAAACCCACTTACTAAGTGTTAGGTAAGTGTCTCTAGCCTTCCCTTTCCCGTTTGACACAAATCTCAACACTTAACTTAGGTGAAGAGACCCGGTTACTAAGTTTAGGGTGTCCATTGACATTTTATTCTCTTTTTTCTTTTTGAAACACTATTCAGGGTAGCCCATTGTCTCTAACAATTTGAAGAATTTTTGTCTAATTTTTTAGTCTTTCTCTTCTTATCTTTACAGGGGAAAACTTGGAAGTATTTTCCAATTTCTAAATAGTTTCGACAATATTCAAATAAGATCAATTTTGACTCCTATCAGTTGCTATCAATTTCTACAAAATTCAATATTCTTTTATCAGTTTCCTCAACTTTTTCTGTTCAGGAATCTCTTTTAATGAAAAAAAAATATTTTAAATTGTTTAGTAAAATTTTAATTCTACAAATTTAAAGGCTTAGCTTCTCAAAATTTTCTCTCATTTTTTTTTAATTTTCTCTCTTTCCTCACCCCTCAACTTAAATGCCATTGTCCCCAATGGCATAACTAGACTGATGCAAATGGGTCTTAGGCCAAAGGGAACAATCAATAGGGTTTTCCCGAGAGGTTTAAGGTCTGCCAACTAGTCTCGAATCAGGAAAAGAAACCAAAAACTCTAATCCTAAAAGCAAAAAGCAACTGAAAACTACATTGGGTTGCCTCCCAACCAGCGCTAAGTTTAACATCTTCATCCATACGCATTTATACACTTTTTGCATCTACACTCCCAGGCTCGGTTTCTTCTTTACACATACAGGGCTCAGATTTGGCTAACCAAGGGGTAGACAGGGCATCTACAAAATCGTCCACTACATCTACCTTGAACTCATCTACTCCCTAAATGAAATGTCCATTTCTCCCAATTTACAGTTGATGTTTGCATTGGCCATTGCTAGAAACGGACGTCCTAAGATTATCGGGTTATGGTTCAGTTCCTCGATTGGGGTCATGTCTAGGACGATAAAATCCATTGGAAAGTAACAGTCCTCTACATTGACAATGACATCTTCAATAACACCTCGAGGAGTCTTGACTGACCGATCAGCAAGTTGTAGAATTACCGGGGTAGGTTTTATCTCGCCGATCCTGAACCTTTCATAAATAATAGAGGGGAGCAGATTTACACTGGCCCCAAGATCCAATAGGGCCCGATCAAAAGTGATTCCAGAGATGACATAGCTTATGAGAGGAGCACCAGGATCTTTCATTTTCCAAGGAAGTTGGTTTATGAGAACCGCACTAACATCTACCGAGAGCATCACTTTTTGTGGGGCCGATCGTGGCTCCCTCTTTTGAGTGCACAGCTCTTTCAAGAACTTAGCGTAGGTCGGGACATGTTGGATCACGTCAAGGAGAGGGATGTTAATATGGACTTGCTTGAATAATTCTCTGATCTCCTCATTATGAGTCTCTTTCATCTTTCGCAACAACCTAGCTGTGAATGCGGTTGGAAAGGGAACTATAGGTCGGTTCACTATAGGTTCTTTTTCTAAATTTTCCTTTCCTTCCCCCCCCCCCAACTTATGGTCTATGATGCGGCACGATCCGGGCACTCCTAGCTGGCTGTTGACTGGCTCCTTGATAGCAGCGGACGACACCTGAGAAGATGGAAAAGAAGGATTCCCGGGGATTTACCCGGTGGAAATACTCCAAAGCTTAAGTTAGAACGTTGGGGAAGGAGAAAAAAGAGTGCGAAAGCTAAGAGTGTAGGTCGCGCTTTATCACTATGCTCGAGAGATTAACTCGCGAGCAAATATAGACTCAGGTTGAGAGTGCGAGAGTGCGGAAATATTCAAAAGTCTAAAGATCCCTTTTCTCCTCTGCCTCAAGGGCTTTTATAGGGGCGTTCTTGTCAAATCAGCCGTAGCGCCATTGAACCCCTGCCACAGCTATTACCTACCAGGGCTGCGCAGGTGGCCGTTGCAACGTACCCCTTGCTCGGATGGGTGACACGTCTTAAAGGGGCAGGCACGCTTCTGCCTGCTGAGAGACGTGGGTGCAGACTGTCGTAAGGACAGGGACTGCGTCGTCAGTCAAGGGACATGGCACAATCCGATTGGTACGGTTTGTCAGACGGAAGCTTCCTGAGAAACGTTCACCCCGCTCACTCGCGAGCTACTTTGTAGCGAGATTAGGAATACTTCAGGGTTAACCTTATTAAAGTTGGTCTCTGGGATGACTTATCTGCTTAGGGGCTAGAGCGAACTGGTTTCCCTAGCTTGTGAGCTGAAGTAGCCTCGAAATATCCCCTTCAGAGTAGCTTGGGAAACCCGGAGCTCGTGTTGTAGTGAGCTATGATATAGCGAGCTGCTCTATAGGCTCGTTACTTAGTCGTTTCCAGGCTACGATGGTAAGCTGTTGCCCGTGCTGAGTCAGGTCCACATGTCATCATTTCATAGGTTGGGTCAAATCATCCTCCATCAATTGCCCCCACTCCTTGAGCTGGGAGTGTTGCCTTAGCGCAAGGAGTTCATGAAGTATGATGGACTGATTTGACCAAGATTCAAACTTAATTGACTGCTCACATTAATTGCGTTCGCGGGAATTAGGAGATTTTTTGACTTTCCGAATTCCAAGAACGTGCTGGAGTGGCTCTTAACTCCGGATGTCGTTCGGCCCTTCCTCTATGACAGAGGGGAGGCTTAGGTCTCTAATCAGCTATTTCCACCTCCCCAGGGACCTTGTTTACTGCCTTCCCACCGGTAACTTTCCATGGGAGCATGGTCCCAACAAGATAGTTATCTACCAAGAGCAGCTCGAGGCTGGCCTGTGTCTCCCCCTGCACCCCTTGATAGTGGAAGTGCTAAACCATTTTAACGTCACTATTGATCAGCTTCATCCCAATGCCATTCGGAACATGGTTGGGACTATATCCTTCTGTTGTGAATACTATCTTCCTTTGGACCTCGACATTTTTTCTGCTATCCTCTGTATAAAGAATGCCACTCCCGGGGCTCCACCGGAGAGGCGTTTCTACTACTTCTCTCCCCGCCGTGGCTACAAGCTCTTATACGAGCTTCCGAATAAAATTCCCGCCTGGAAGCGGAATTATTTTTTGGTCCGCAACCCTGAAGGGTGGCCCTTCCCTACTTCTTGGAGGGGCGCCATCCAGGACTTCGGGGTCGAGCTAGACCCTGATACTCAAAAAACGATGCTGTCCTGGGCATCAGTAGGCTTCCTCTGTTCGGATTACTTGACCGAGGAGAAGCTCGTGCAGGCCGGCCTGAGGCCGGGTAGGTTGCCTTTTTAGGTCACGCAACACCTTGTCACAACATTGTGTACATACATATACTTTGTTTTCACTGAACTAATACTTTGTGGTTTCTTCTTGGCAGCCATCATGTCTGGTATTGACTCGCGCCGCCTCGTTTCAAGCAACCAGAGGCGTAGAGTGAAGAGGTCGCACCCCGACCGGAACCCCACCTCGAGGGGCACTGAGTTTGGGTCTGCCGAGTCGGTCTTATCTTCTCCGCCACCTGAGATTTTGCCGCCTCCATCTGAAGGGGGGGCTGGCGGAGCTGGCCTCGAAGAGGGCGAGCTCCCACAGCAGGGGGTGATTCCCCTGGTCCTTCCCAACCATTCCCTTACCCGCGGTTCCCAGTGGGGAACTGGGAGGGGGTGAATAATTACATTGTGGCTCGATGGAAGAGCCGGAGGGCAATCTGTAACGAGGAGGTCGCTAAGTGGGGAGAGATTGAGCCCGAGGATCTCGCCGCATTCGCCTCTTCTCACTGCATGGTGGTAAGTGGTTCTTTCCTTTCTTCTCTCGTTTTGCTTCCTTTTGCCGCCCTCTGATCTTGCTTTTTTGCTGGCAGGTGAATACTGCCATCAATGCTATGGCCCTCCAGACGCGCATCCAACGCAGTGACACCATCGAAAAAAGGGCTACCAATCAGAAGCTCCAAGGCAAGCTCGACCGGACTCGGGGCGAGCTCCATCACACTCGCAAGGGGAGTGAATCTTAGGAGTTGCTCGTCCGCGACCAGGAGGCGCAGATTGCCAGGCTTTCTGAAGAGAGCGCGTGCTATAGGGAGGATTCATTGAGGGTAGCAGTGGAGAGGGAGCTCCTCCGGCAGCAGGTGCGGGACTTGGAGTCCACTCTTTTGGACCGAACTCGGAATTTTGACCAGATGGTGGAGGCTGAGCGAGAGAAGGCGGTCTGGGATTTTAAGGACTCCCAGGAATATCTTGACCTCCAGGTAGAGTGTGGCTCAAGTTCGTACCGCTCTGGGTTCAAGCTCTGTCGGTGGTTGGTCCGAAAGAAATTCTCCAGGCTCAACCACGACGGCATCACTATGAAGGGCCTATCTTCCGAGACGGCGGACCAGGCAGAGGAAGAGGAGCCTGACTCTCTGGAGGGCGAGGATGAGGAGGTAGATCCCTAAGGCTTCGGCGGCGTTTGATCATCTGTCTAGACTTCTGGTGTCTCTCGGGTGCCATAAACCCGGTATTGAAAAGATCTTTTATTGGGCGGTTGTGCCCTTTTACCTTCTGTCAGGCTTTCTTGAGCTTTTTAGCTCGGTTATTGCTTTGTCATTTGCTATTTTTCTTTTTTCTTTTTGAAACAGTAATGAAATTTCCTCTTTTGCCAAAATGATCTCATTGCTTCAAGTTACTTAAAGCTACTTACCCGAAGTAGGGCCTTTCGGCAATTGTCGTCCCGAGCCATATTTTGATGTTTTAAGGCATCCCCAGGGTGCCATGCGTGCCCAAGCTATGTGTTTATCGTTTGTTCCTTAGTTCAACCGACGCACTGAGACGAGCCATGCTTCATAGGATTCGAACCTGAGCTGCTTATGCCTCTGCCATTTCATACATTGCTTATACCACCGAAGCGGCCAAGTCTTTCTTGATGCCGAGGTTTTGGTTAGCTCGGCGCTTTAGCTCTTAGGCTGAGGGGGTGGCTTGTAGTCAGTCCTTGGAAATTTACCCATGTCGCAGAGGCGACTGGGTCTTATTGCGCCGAGATCATGTTAGCTCAGCATTTTGGCCCTTAGGCTCTGGGAGTGACTCGTGGTCTACTCAGTTGTTACAGGTAATATTGTCTTAAGTTGACAATATTCCATGCCCGAGGTACTTGTTTTCCTTTGAGGGTCTCGAGCTCATATGTTCCTTCCCCGAGAACTCATTTCACTCGGTAAGGCCCTTCCCAATTCAGTCCGAGCTTGCCAATGCCAGGTTCAGGTACCATAACTTTCCGAAGGACCAGGTCGCCAACGCGGAGGTTCCGCTTTTTTACCCTGGCATTATAGTACCGGGCTATTCTTTGTTGGTAAGCTGCAATCCTGATATATGCAAGGTCCCTTACTTCGTCAAGTAGGTCGAGGTTGGTACGTAGCTCGTCTTCATTTGCCTTGTCATCGTATGCTTCCAGTCGTAACGAGGGAATCTCAATCTCAACTGGGATGACTTCTTCGATGCCATAGGTGATGTTGAAGGAAGTTTCTCCTGTGGCGGTCTTTTCTGTAGTTCGGTAGGCCCATAAAACGCAGGGTAGTTCATCTGCCCACAGTCCTTTAGCTCGATCTAGGCGTGCGTTCAGTCCGCGAAGAATAACTCTGTTCGTAACCTCTACTTGACCCTTCGCTCGAGGGTGTGCAACCAAAGTGAAATTATGTCGTATCCCCATATCTTGGCACCAGTTCTGGAATTTTATGTCCTCACTGCTTGCCGTTGTCAGAGATTAGCACCCGAGGTAAACCAAAGCGGCACACTATGTTCTTCCAAAAGAAGTTCTGGATGTTTCGGGCTGTAATCATTACAAGAGGTTCAGCTTCTACCCACTTGGTGAAATAATTTACCGCTACCACTAAGAACTTCCTCTAACCTGTCGCTGGTGGGAACGACCCAAGTATGTCGATACCCCATTGTGCGAAAGGTCACGGGCTGGTGAGGTATTTGAGGTCGGTAGCGGGCTGATGATGGATGTTGGTGTGCTTCTGGCACTTGTTGCATTTTCTGACGATTTCGGTGGCGTCTGCTTTCATTGTTGGCCAGTAGTACCCATTTTGTAGTGCTTTTTGGGCGAGAGCCCTACCCCCCAAGTGTCCGCTGCACAGGCCTTCATAAGTGTCGCAGAGTACAAGCTCGACTTCGAAAGATCACAGGCAGTGCAAGTAGGGGAGCGTGTAGGATCTTCGGCACAGTCGTTCGTCTATTATTACGTATTTGGCCGCCTAACGCTCTACCCTTTTGGCGGCATTGCGGTCCGCAGGGAGGGTCCCGTGTAGCAGGAAGCTCGCGAGCGGATCGATCCAGCTCGGCTCTGCTTGAACGACAGAAGCGACCTCCTCTGCCCCCCCAAGAATGCTAGGCCGAGGCAAGTCCTCTATGTACACGGTCCTCATGGTGTTATCACTGGTGCTGGCTAACCGAGACAGAGCATCGGCCTTAGCGTTCTCCGACCTTGGGATTTTCCTAATGAAGTATGACTGGAAATTGAGCAGGGCCTCCTGTACTTTGGCTAAGTAAGCAATCATGGTCAGTTCATGAGCTTCATATTCTCCTGTGACCTGATTGACCACGAGTTGGGAGTCGCTGCAGATGATAATGTGCTTGACTTTCATTTCTTTGGCTAGAGCTAGCCCAACTATCAACGCTTCGTACTCTGCTTCATTGTTGGATGCCGCAAACTCGAAGCGTAGTGCATACTCCAACTTTGTGTCGCTTGGGCCATGCAGGACTATTCTAGCCCCGCTGCCCTGCTGGTTCGAGGAGCCATCTACGTGAAGGATCCAGGGCTCTTCATCCCTGTTCGCGCTCGGCCTATCTAGGAGAGATGCCACACTGGTTGCAACTTTACGATGCTCAGACTCGATTGGCCTGGGAGCTTCGGGCTCGCCCGAGCTGGGGGCCTCGGGCTCAACCAGCCTGGGGACTTCGGAGCCAAAAGTGCATTATGCAACAAAATCCGCTAAGGCATGTGCTTTGATATCAGTTCATGACTTATATTGAAGATCATACTTGCTGAGCTCAACAGACCACTTCGTCAGTCGATCGGAGACCTCGGGCTTGAGTAAGACTTGCCTCAGAGGTTTGTTGGTGAGGACGACAACAGTATGAGCTTGGAAGTATGGGCGGAGCTTTCAGGCTGCGATAACCAGTGCGTAGGCCAATTTTTCTATCTCTGGATATCTCGCCTCTGCTCCCTGCAATACTTTACTAACATAGTAGAAAGGCCGTTGGACCCGATCTACTTCCTTTATTAGTACCGAGCTGACCACTTCGTCGTTGGCCGAGAGGTACAGCTCTAAAATGTCGCCCCCTTCGGGCTGGGTTAAAATCAACATACTGGCGAGGAATCTTTTGAGCTTGTCAAACACGAGCTGGCAGTCTTGGGTCCATTCGAACCCTTTGCTTTTCATTGCCTTAAAGAAAGGCAGGCAGCGATCTGCCGATTTGGACATGAAGCGGCCCAGAGCAGCTATCCTACCGTTCAACCTCTGAACCTCCTTCACTTTTCGAGGTGGTCTCATATCTAAGATGGTCTTTATCTTGTCCGGGTTGGCCTCGATGCCGCGCCGGTTCACAATATGCCCTAAGAATTTACCCGAAGTGACTCCAAAGACACACTTATTCGGGTTCAACTTCATACTGAATTTACGTAGAATTTCAAAAACTAAGTTCAAGTCTTGTATTAAATCACAAGAAATTCGGGTTTTGACGACCATGTCGTTTACATAACATTCCACCCTTTGGCCAATTAATGGCTCGAACTGTTTATTTACAAGTCTTTTGAAGGTCGCCTCGGCATTTTTTAACCCGAAGGGCATGACCTTGTAATAGTACAGGTCGAGCTCAGTTATGAAGGTAGTCTTCTCCTCGTCTGCTGAGTCCATCCTGATTTGGTTGTAGCTCGAGTAGGCATCTAGAAAGCTCAACAAATTATGCCCCGAGGTCACGTCCACTAGGCGGTCAATCCTGGGGAGTGGGAAGCAGTCCTTTGGGCAAGCTCGGTTCAGGTCGGTGTAGTCGACACACATGCGCCATTTACCGTTAGCCTTTTCACTAGAACGGGGTTGGCCACCAAACTCGGGTAATGGACTTCCCTGATAAAATCGGCTACAAGGAGCTTCCCAACCTCCTCGTCAATTGCCCTCCACAACTCTGGGGCTAAGTTGCGTTTCTTTTGCTTAACGGGCCTAACTACAGGATCAGTGTTAAGCTTATGAGTTATAATGTCGGGGTCTATGCCAGGAATTTCTGCCACGGACCAAGCAAAAACATCTAAATTCTTAAGTAAAAAGCATACCAGTTCGGACCGCAGGGGCTCCTCAACGGAAGCGCCGATCTGAAGCATTCGGGTAGGGTCTTCTGCCGAGGTCAGAATGGAGACAATCTCCTCCATGGGTGCAGCTCGCTCCTCGCTCTGCTCCGTAGGCCACTCCAGCTCGAGGTCGTTGGCCACCTTAGCTTTTCCCTTGAGGGCGGCAACATAGCACCTGCGGGACTCAAGCTAGTCACACCGCGCTACCCTGATACCGAAGTCTGTGGGGAACTTCATGGCCAAGTAGTAGGTGGACACCACAACCCATAAAGCATGGGTAATCGGCCGACCTACTATGGCGTTGTATGGGGAGGGGGTCGCGACCACCAAGAAGTCATGGTTGAGCCTTACAATGCTAGGCCAGGTGCCGACTTCCACAGGTACTGTTAGTCTCCCTAGGGGCCGAACTTCCTCTCCGTTGAAGCCAGCCAAGGGAGTGTTTGCGGGCTTTAGGTCGCTCTCTGGAAGTTGGAGTTTGTCGAAAGCCGCTTTGAAGAGGATATCTTCCGAACTGCCTGAATCAACGAGGACCTGCTTGACTTCGAAGTCGTTGACCCTCATCTTTATGACGAGTGCATCATCGTGGGGGTAGTGGACCCCGCGTGCATCATCCTCGGTGAAGAAAATGGGGTCCTTTGTTCTTGGCCACTTTGGAGGGTTCTGCTCTTCCCTGCCGGATTCGCGAGCTGATGCGCGATTTGCTGTTGAAGTGCAACCCGCCACAATCGACCCTCCGACTATGACGTGGATGATCCCCCAAACTGGTCTCTCTTTGGGGGGCTGCTTTTGCGGTTGCTCCGCTTGCCGGCTGGATTCGGGGGCGTCTCTGCCTTGCTCCCCCTGTCAACCTGCTTTATTATTACTACTATTCTGTACAAAATTCCTTAAATATCCGTGACAAATAAGCTCTTCTATCTCATCGCGGAGGTTTTTACAACTTTCGGTACTATGACCGTCGTCTTTATGAAAGCTATAGTACAAATTTTTATTCTAGGTGTTGGGGTCGGCCTTCAACCGAGGCGGCCACTTAACATATGGGGCGTCCTTGATCACCATGAGGATCTCGACCCGTTTGGTGTTGAGGGGTATATAGTCCCTTTCTGCTGTTGGGGCCCGGGAGGGCTGGACTGGCCTTGCCCCCCGAGCTACATCCTTCTTCCTGCTGTCACTTTGGAACAGGGGCTCCGACTCCCTCTTTCTTTTTTCGGGGGCCTGCTCGCCCCTTTGGTTGACAACCACGTGCCACTTGAACTCCTTATGAGTGATACCTCGCTTGGCTGCCGTGATCTGCAAACAAGCGTCATTGAACCGCTTGATGTAGCTCCGGATGGACTCCCCTTCTTTCTACATTATGCTGAGGAGGCTCTCTTGGGTTCGCGGGCACCTCTTGCTGGTGATGAAGTGAGAAGTGAAAATTTGCACGAACTGCGCCCAATTTCTTACCGAGCCAGGTGCGAGGTTTCGGTACTAGGTGCGGGTGACTCCCTTGAAGGTGGTGGAGAAGGCCACGCACATGTAGGACTCGCTGGCTCTGGCCAGATGCATCTGGGACTGGAAGGCATCCACATGGTCGTTTGGATCGAAAGACCCATCATACTTATCCAGAGGAGGGAGCTTGAAGTCCCTTGGCATGGGGACAACAAGGAGTTTAGGTGATAGCAGAGAAGAAACTGAGAGGAGGGGGATAACTTTTACTTCGCCAGAGCATACCTCCTCTTTCCCTTTGAGCTCGGGAGAGGCTCTGGACGCGGTACGGCGGGCTCGCCGGCGTCTTCGCTGCTGCTACTTTGTCGGTTCGGCGTTGGCGCTTGATTCTTTAGTGTCTCCGAGCTTGATGGGCTCAGACTGCTAGTGATGACTTTGAAATGAAGGACCCTGTTTGAAGTTCGTGGCCAAGACCTCGAACGGGTTCTCTGTGAGCGGGAGCTCGAACTGTGAGGGTTGTGGCGACGCAGGCTGAGTGGGCTAGGAGGCCCCGGTCCTGCCCATAGGTTGGGAGGCAGGGGTTGTCGGGCTTTCCTTCTTGCTGCGGGAAGAGGCTTGGCTCCTGGCAGGGTCTTGGACCTGGGACGCCTCTCCCCTGCGAGGTCGCTCACCTCGGCGGGATGGCTTGGCTTTCTTTGCGGCTGGGTGTCGGGGAGGAAGCGGCTGTTGGGCCTGAGGTAGCGAAGGAAATTGCTACTGGTACTGGTACTAGGAGACCTGGTGCAGCACTTGCTACTAGTAAAGCTGAAACTGTTGAAACTGTTGCATTTGAGCCTACATGGCCCGCATTCATTACACTAAGTCCTCCAGTTGGTTCGGGTTGGCCGTTAAGGGCACAACCGAGGGTTCGGCGAAGGTTGCTCCGGCTGTAGTTGGAAGTGGAGCAACAATGGATGCCCTTGCAAGAGGCACGTTCAAACTAGGAACTCCGTCCGCTGAGAGGGGAACAGTAATCTGTTCGATACAGATAGTAGGAGACTGGGGCTGTTCCCCAGTGGCGTTCTGGCTGGCGCCACGTCCGACATTACTGGAAGAAGCCATGAAGAATGCTAAGTTTTTTGGGAGAAAGAACTTGTGAAAGCTCAGAGGAAGGCTTTTGGAAGCGTTTCCCACAGACGACACCAAATGATGCGGCACGATCTAAGCACTCCTAGCTGACTGTTGACTGGCTCCTTGATGGCAGCGGACGACACTTGAGAAGATGGAAAAGAAGGATTCCCAGGGATTTACCCAGTGGGAATACTCCGAAGCTTAAGTCAGAACGTTGGGGAAGGAGAAAAAAGAGTGCAAAAGCTAAGAGTATAGGTTGCGCTTTATCACTATGCTCGAGAGATTAACTCGCGAGAAAATATAGACTCTGGTTGAGAGTGCGGAAATATTCAAAAGTATGAAGATTCCTTTTCTCCTCTGCCTCAAGGGCTTTTATAGGGACATTCTTGTCAAATCGGGCGTAACCACCACTGGACCCCTACCACAGTCGTTACCTGCCAGGGCTGCGTAGGTGGTCGTTGCAACGTACCCCTTGCTCGGATGGGTGACACATCTTAAAGGGGCAAGCATGCTTCCGCCTATTGAGAGACGTGGGTGTAGACTTTTGAAAGGACAGGGACTGCACCGTCAGTCAAGGGATGTGGCGCAGTCCGATTGGTATGGTCTGTCAGACGGAAGCTTCCTGAGAAACGTTCACCCTGCTCACTCGTGAGCTACTTTGTAGCGAGCTTAGGAATACTTCAGGGTTACCCTTATTAGAGTTGGTCTCTAGGATGACTTATCTACTTAGGGGCTAGAGCGAGCTGGTTTCCCTAGCTCACAAGCTGAAGTAGCCTCGGAATATCCCCTTCGGGGTAGCTCGGGGAACCCAGAGCTCGTGTTGTAGCGAGCTCCTCCTTTAGTGAGCTATGATATAGCGAGATGCTCTATAGGCTCGTTACTTAGTCGTTGCCAGGCTACGATGCTAAGCTATTGCCCGTGCTGAGTCAGGTCCACATGTCATCATTTCATAGGTCAGGTCAAATCATCCTCCATCAATTGCCCCCACTCCTTGGTTTGGAATGACTGGTTGACATGGGCCCACCACAAGGCACTGGCTAACATGATGGGTCGGGCTTGCATAGAAGGAACATGTTGGGTAGGATGACAAGGTTGGGTATGGGCCAATTTGTTGACGAAATTCAAGGACTTGATCAAGTCTTTGGGCCATCCCATTAATCTTATCTAGTTGTTGAGACACATGGTTCAAATCTATCTACGGCTCAGGTTGGAAGTAGTTTCTCATTCCACAAACTCCGGCCATTGATTCATTTTATCTTATTTTATTTTAACCCCCCGATGAGAATAAAAATTATCATATTTTTATCCCTAAATATTCAGTCTTTTATACTTAATTAGTACTTAATTGGACTCATTATGCTTGTATTTCGATTCAGGACATGAAAGAAGGCGTTAGGAGAAAAACAAGGCTAATCGGGTAATTTTGCACAGTTTCGGTGCCGCGTAGTAATCTGGGCATAATTCTCCCATCCGGACTCCGATTGAGATGATTCAAGATGAATTGGAAAGATAAGGAAAAAATATACAACTTTCATGTTTTGAGTTTTGATAGGTTCGGACTGCATAAAAGTCAAAATCGGGCCCGAAATCTGAGCAAATTCGTAGGGAAGCCTAGTTCGTAGCAGAAGCCCAGTTCGCAGCAGAAGCCCAATACGAATACAAGAATAAGGAAATTGCAAAGAGTCCTATCAGATTTAATTTTTTGATGTAATTTTAGAAAGATAAAAGAGATTGAGATCACCAGATAGGATAGGATTAGATCTAACTAATCATTAGGAATTAGGACTTTCTATTTTTGAGAAAAAACTCCAAAAAGGAGTTGGAAACAACCCCTCCTCCTAAAGCTATGTAAAGGGGGGAGGGGGGGGGGGCAGACTAGCATCATCAATAAATCAATCAAGGGAGCAAGGAGAAATCCTCAAAGAGAGCTTCAGCTTCCAAGGAAACAGTCAGCAACCCAGGAGGAGAAGAAAGGCGGCGAAGAGGAGAATTGAAGATTCAAGGGTGAGGAGTTCCCCTCAATCAACTTCTATTCAAGAGTTTTTTTCTTCAAACTTTACTCTCTATTATTATTCAATTTCACTTATGTTTAATCTAAATTTTATCATTGAAATGGTTCTTTTCATTAATAATATGAGTAGCTAATTTTCTTGATTTAGGATTCAGATGTAGTCTTTTGATTTGCCTATGATAGATTTTGTTTAATTGATTGGGACATTGATTGTTGGGATTTATCTTTTATCTTAGGGTTTAATGCTAGTAATTAATTGGCCATTAATTACTTGAATTAAGGTATTGTGTGAAGTAGCGAGAGTGGAAGCATAATACTAGTTCATTGAGATAATTGACTTAGGGTATGTGTTGCTTAGAGATAAGAACACTCCTTTGTGATTGTTAAACTGATTTTCATTGATCTTAATGGGTTTATGTTCATTGCCCGTAATCACGAGAGTAGACATGTGGTTAGCATAAACACATGTGTTGTATCTTGAGAGAGAACTTCATATAATTTGGGGAAATCTGATCATAAATTCCTACAACAATAAACCAATCTAAGAAAACATAAGTATGTCATAGGCAATCATTTGATGAAACCCGAATCCTAGGCTTTTTATAATATTTTGAATTAAACCTGTTTACTTGCATTATCATTTCTTTAATTTGGCTTGAGAATTGAATTTCTAATTTCTAAATAATAGAGAAATCTTAAAATTTGGTACTTGACAACACCTTCCCTGTGGGATCGACACTCTATTCACACACTATTACTTGCCCACGATCTGTATACTTGTAGAAATCGTACAATACTGTCAATATCAAAAAATTTTGATACACTCAATTACTTTAGACCTCTTATTCTTTTTTTTATTTAAAAAAAATCTGTCTTTTTGTTTTGCTCATTGCACAACCTTTTAGGTGTTTATGCGAAGCGATCCAAACGCCCGATTAGAAGATCTAGATCTTGAAATTGATCAAAGGTGCAAAGCTTTAACTAAAGCCAAAAAGGAGAGGTTCAGAAAGGAGAAAGAAGACAGGGCTAGGGAGCTGGAAAGTCAGGAAGGAGGAACACAAATTAATCAAGAAGCTTTTGAGGGACTAAGAAAAGAAGAAGAGATGACAAACGACGCTAACAGATCCTTGCGCGAATTTGCCATATGAACTTCGACCATTCAGCCTAGCTTTGAAAGGCCAATGGTTGCAGCTAATAATTTTGAGATCAAACCAGCAATCATTCAGATGGTTCAACAGTCTCAGTTCGGGGGAGGAGTTATGGAAGATGCCAATGCTCATTTGGCAAATTTCTTGGAGATCTGTGATACCTTCAAAATGAATGGTGTTTTTTATGATGCCATTAGACTGAGGCTTTTCCCTTTTTCTCTTAGAGACAAAGCCAAAACATGGTTAATCTCTCAAGCTTCGGGATCAATTACTACATGGGATCAGCTCACAAAGGCATTTCTAGCAAAATACTTCCCACCAGGAAAAACTACTAAATTGCGGCATGGCATCACCAATTTCACTCAGTTTGATGGAGAGACTCTCTATGAAGCATGAGAAAGGTTCAAAGACTTTCAAAGAAAGTGTCCTCATCACGGTATCCCAGATTGGTTGATAGTGCAAACGTTCTATAATGGTCTCTCCCCTCAAATGAGAAGTACTATTGATGCAGCAGCTGGTGGGGCTCTCATGAACAAGAATGCTACAGATGCAAATGTTCTCCTTGAAGAAATGGCAGCTAATAACTACCATTGGTTTGATGAAAGAAGCATTACAAAAAAGGCTGCTGGTGTTTATGATGTGGATGGGTATTCTTTGCTTGCTTCCAAAGTTGATGCGATAGCCAAGACCTTGGAATGAGTGAACATCAATGTTCTCTCCAACCATCCAAAAGTGTGTGAATCTTGTGGGGAAAATCACCATAATTCAGATTGTCATGGGATGGAGCAAGTCCAATTTGTCAATAATCCCAATCGGCAACCAAACAACCCTTACTCGAATTCTTACAACCCTGGATGGAGGAATCACCCCAACTTAGCATGGGGAAATCCAGGAAACCAAGGAGATAACCAAAGGCAACCTTTCCAAAATAACTTTCAAGGAAGGAATCAAAATCGGCCCCAAGCACCACAAGAAAACAGATCCTCCTATGAAACAGCTTTAGAGAAATTCATTGGGTCTACTTCTGAAAGGTTTGAGAAGATGGAAAAACAATATGACAGGTTGGAGGCAAAGATTGATCAAATAGCCAGCCAAAATAGGAACTTAGAGATGCAAATAGGTCAAATGGATAGTTCATTCAATGCAAGAGGTCAAGGTACTTTTCCTAGCAAAACTAAAGTCAATCCCAAGGAGCATTGCAAGGCAATTACTTTGAGAAGTGGCAAACAGCTTGAGGAAGTGAACGTCATTGCCTTAAGAAGTGGAAAGACTATTGGCGAGATCAAGGATGTTGATCAAAAAGTTCAGGTAGCCGATTCACAAATGGAGATCGAAGGGAGTACACCTAAACTAAATTTAGATGCCATTAAACTTCCTCTCCCCTACCCTAAAAATGTTTTGAAAGCTAACTTGGATAAACAATTTGAAAAATTTTTAGAGGTGTTAAAAAAATACATATTAACATTCCTCTTCTTGATGTATTGTTGCAGATGCCAAAATATGCCAAATTCTTGAAAGAGGTGATGTCAAATAAAAGGAAATGGGTGGAATGCGAAATGGTGAAACTAAACGAAGAGTGCTCAACAATTCTCTAAAATAAATTGCCCCCAAAGCTCAAGGACCCAGGGAGTTTTTCTATTCCTTGCACCATATGAGATACTGAGTTTGAGAAAGCTTTATGTGATTTAGGTGCCAGTATAAATCTAATGCCATATTCTATTTTTGAAAAACTTGGATTGCATGAACTAACACCTACTACTATTACCCTGCAATTAGCTGATAGAAGCATTAAATATCCTAGGGGAATAGTAGAAGATGTTTTAGTCAAAGTGGACAATTTTATTATTCCTACTGACTTCATTGTGTTGGATATGGAGGAAGATAGGACAATACCTTTGATTTTAGGGAGACCTTTTCTTGCTACTGATAATGCTTTAATTGACGTACAAAAAGGTCTACTTACTCATAAAATCAATGGTGAAGAAGTAGTATTTAATGTATTTAAAACCATGAAATATCCTAACACAATTGAACATGAAATATATGCAATTGATTGCATTGATATTTGGGCAGCTGAAATTAACGCATCTAAATTAGATAATCCTTTAGAAAACTGCATTCTTAATTCTTGTAGAAGCGTACAGGTCTTGGATGAGGAAGTTAAGGAGGTATTGAACTATTTGGAGGCCGGTCAGGAAGGGTTCAAGTCAAGACAAGGAAAATTTTTACCATTGGATGGACCGACCTCTACCAAGCAATTGCGACCTTCCATTGAAACACCTCCAACTCACACAAAACTCCTCCCATCTATTGTGCAGGCCCCTATTCTGGATTTAAACCCACCCATGATGGATGAGAGGGGAAAACATCGGAAGTTGCAACTACAAGACTTGGAGGATCCAGTTTATGATTAAAAACAGGGAAGTTTGTTTTTCTTTTTTTTTTCTCTCTTCTTGTTATTATAGTTTAGTTATTTCCACTTTTTCTTTTTACCTTACATTGAAGACAATACGTAGACTAAGTGTGTGGGGGGGGGGGGGGGGGAGAGTATAGGATTTTATTTCAGTTCAAAAAAAAAAATCAAAACCTCAACTCTTTTGAAATCAATTGAAACAATGTTCTAGGAAAATTCTTGTGAACCTAGTAATGAGGTGCAATCAAGGAGTACATGACTTATCTGAAGCCATTTCCAGTTAAGCTAGTCCTAAATTCAAGTTTAAGTAAATTGGGTAGTTGTTTTACCATTGCTACAATTGGTAGGTGGAGCATAAAATGTACCTACCAACCAAGTAATTCAATAGTAGGATGGAGCATAAAATGCACCTACTAGCCAGTAAATTCAACAATAGGACGGAGCATAAAATGCACCTACTGGCCAAGTGATCCAAAAGTGAGACGGAGCATAAAATGCACTCACTCCCAATAAAAAGAGAAAAAAAAACAAGAGAAAATAAAAGAGAGGTTGGAAGTAGTTTCTCATTCCACAAACTCCGGCCATTGATTCATTTTATCTTATTTTATTTTAACCCCCTTTTTCTTCTTCTTTTTTTTTGAAATTTGAAATTAAAATTTTATAAAATTAATTTCAAATTTGAATTTTTAAATTAAAAAAATGCAAGCAATTCAAACGCACGGCCTACGGGCTAACCTAAGGTTTCCTAAACTAGTGGTTCACAATGTGAATCCTCTTAGGTTCACTTGGAATTACACCACTTCCTTTGGTTAGCCAGGTAAGAGTGGGGATGTGGGAGGCTCCCCTTGCTCTCGCAATGACCTAATTAATTAACCACAAAACCCGCTTAGGCTTAGCCGGTTAACCTCTTTCCTTAGACACCAACTGTCGGCTATGGAAAGTAATCACAAGCTTCCCTAATATTTAGCACACTTTTGAACCAAATGTGTGGGGCCCCTAAAGGATCTTACTATCCAAATTTTAAATTAAGGTTTAGGGTGAACCGCATGTGAAAGGGTGGTTGTTTTTGGGCCAAGGAAGGATGATGAAATCCCCACCTTATCTAATTTAAATTGGATTGCCCTTAAATGGATTAACGGAAAAACACAATAAACAAAATAAATGCAACTAATTACAATGCGTGCTCACCCATCATTACCATTTTAGGTTAAATCTTATGAGCTTTCCCTTTGGCCTCTGTCAGACAAGGTTCATTGCCATTTTACGTTAAACCTTTCTATCCAATGAGTGCTCACCCATCATATTCGTGAACGCCAAGGTACCGTGAGAGAGTCTTTCATTTTAGAATAGGCCCCTCCCATATCGGTTTATGACACCCTATCATCTTATGAAGCAATCCAACAGATCCAGCAGCAAATAGATAGACCAATTTTATGGTGCGTTTCCTCATTACTGAAGGACCTATTTTCATACTAA
The DNA here is from genome assembly GCF_055504915.1 of Nelumbo nucifera. Taxonomy (NCBI): domain Eukaryota; kingdom Viridiplantae; phylum Streptophyta; class Magnoliopsida; order Proteales; family Nelumbonaceae; genus Nelumbo; species Nelumbo nucifera. The sequence goes on from NC_142651.1 coordinate 84,694,652, forward strand.
TGATGGAAGGCCTTTAGAGAGTTCATCATATGAATCTCCCTACCACATGCACTCATATTTTAGTGGAGGGAACAAAATATTATGCCCTAGTTTAATTTAGGTCAAACCAAAGTGGCTTCCACTGACTTTCATAAAGCCAGATTTAGGTGGGCCCTAAACGGCTAGGGTTCCGCACGGATCCTCTTGGGGAGGTGTAGGGCCCACCACAAAGGGAGATCACCCAATGATCTTAAGCACACCATGGCAATGATGTGCATTCAGTCATGGTGTGCACAAGAGCCACTATCGAATCAACATGGGCCAAGTACTTATGGCCCATGAACGTTGCACATCACACATCCATACATCACATGTAGGAAAAACATAATTGATCCAATCAATTAAATAACTGTAAAACCCATGATTAAAGCCCATAATAATTCATAATATTACTGATTAATATCATCTAGGTATATGGGTTGAAATGCAAAGAGTAGTTCGGCCCATATATCATTTATGCTGATATGGGCTGAAGCAGTTTTAACATATTAAAACTGGGTTTTACAGGTGTGGGCTGAATTGCATCTTGCAATTAACCATCAATTCCTGGACCCGTCAGTGAAAAATTAGGGCTGAGAACAGCCCCCATCGAACCACAGATTTGATCCAACCAGTTTGGTCCAATTTGGTTCGAATGGGTCTAGGGTTTGATTTTTAATTCAAGAACATAATCTGAAATTAAATTACTGATACAAGACAATCAAGTATCAGTAGGAGGGCTGTTAGTAGGATTGATACCCTGCAAAACAAAAGTTAAATCGCAACATGCAGTTTCCAAAATTGCAAATTGCAGATGGCCAAACCCTAATCTGCAAAATTCTTCTCCTTGCGCTTTCTGCTTCAACTTTGAATGGAATAAAATAGAAAACCTAATTTCTATTAATATTACATCAAAATCGAATTCCTATACATTCCATCTAAAAAATTAAAAATAATTATTTACAGACCAAGAATGTAAAAGAACAGCAAAAACGCAGATTTCTTGCGCCATTCAAGATTTTGATCTCCACTGTACGAACAACCCAAAAATCAAGAAAAATATGAAAAACAAATCTAAATATAATTCAGATTTATAAATATTTAATTTCATATCAATCGCCCAAAATCTGGGAACAAATTTCCTAGAAAACGCTAATCTGCACAAAATAAATGGCGCAAATCGGTGGAACAAATCCCCACCTTATCTTATTTAAATTGGATTGCCCTTAAATGGGTTAACGGAAAAACACAACAAACAAAATAAATGCAACTAATTACAATGCATGAACAATTATCTCTAATATGCAATTATCATAAAATAATAAAACAAACTAATTCAGCAAAAAGAGCAATTAAAAAAAATGAAAAACCCTAATACATTAGCAACTAACAAAATAATTTCAACAATTAAATAACCCTATATGATGCATGCTCTAGAACATATCAAACCCTAAATGTTGGAATGCAAATGCAAAAATTTTAAAACAAAGGGAAATCGCTACTCTAAGGATTAAACAGAAAATAATAGAAAAGAATATGCAATAATAAATAAATGATGTGAGTTTTTAATGTGAAAATAAAGAAAAAAATAGAACCTAACAATCCTAAACAAAAATCTATTTCGCTCAAGAAATTAAAACAAAGAAAAAAATAGATCTACGAACAAAACAAAAAATAAATAATACTAAAAAATAAATAAATAGGATCTATCAAAAAATTAATTAACTAAGAATTCGAAAACCCTATTTTACCAAAAACAATTCAAAAATAAAAAAAAAAAAGAAAAAATTGAGTTGACTACACCTGAATCGCAATCCCAATTTCTCTTCTCTTCTCTTTTCTTCAACAGTCCGACAACGCTCCGGTACCCCACCTTTTGCTATTACGTCCTGCAAAATAAAAAAGAAACAATAATTAAAATGAGATTACAGATCAAATAATCAAATGAAATAAAAAAAAATTAATGAAACATATCTGAACAAAGCAAATAAAAATTTTTCTCCGTTGCTTCCCCGATAATGGCGCCAAAAACTTGGTGTGTCCGAAATCATGTCGTTAACCACTTTGGAACACTAGTTTCAATATTTATAAATTTTTGGATTATGAAAATAACTACAAAATGCAGTTAGTGGTGAGAAAGGGGCCGTATGCACAGGGAAGTGAAGGAAAAATTGTTATGTACTTCAATCTAGACAAAATAAAAAGATTTGATATTGCATAAACACAAAATTTAATTAACTGAACTGGAATCCATTAAAATAAAATTCTAACATTGCTGAAAGTAAAATTTGTAGAAAAATAAATGAATAACAGAAATAAAAAAACTAAATAAAAAATCTATAACTCAATCAGAGGTAGAAGTCTCTGGATCTATCCTTTGACCCTCGAACTCCTCGAGCTGGGCCTTCTGTCTTACCTGGCCGAATTTCAAATCTGTAGAAAGGAAGACAAAATTAAATTTGATAAAAATAAATTGCAAAAATAAAATAAAAACTGGAAATTAAAGAACGGAAAATAAAAACACGCGTAAAAACTAAATCTAAAACTGAAGGGATGAGAGATCCATCATATGGATGGCCGAACCCTGTAGGTAGGTTGGGTGAAATTTCAAAAATTTCTCTCTCCCATGTGGGAATCACATTCCCTATTTTAGAAAACTACATTTTCAATGATCAATCTTGAACCTAAACCAGACCATATCTGAAACCAAAAGGGAGTGGAGGGATATACCTGATACGAAGTAACAATAACTTCCAATGAAGGTGTTTACGCCCAAGGAAAGATCCAAAGACTGCTTCCACCGAAGATGACACGGTACAGGATGAAGTAGAATCAACAGGATGGTTCTTCAACAAGAATTTGATGAAGGGCTAGTGAGCACGACTTCATATTACCTTTTCTACCAAAAGGTAATATCAAGAACCTTTCTTGATCACTCCCACAGGTGGAGATTGAACTGGTAGGGGCGGAAAGAGCAGGAAAGAGTAGAAGACAAAAGCAGTCGAACTGTAGGTTTCTCTCTCTTTGTAATCTCTGAATTAAGAATTGTATACTAGAGGTTCTTCCTACTCCTCTATTTATAGCCTTTAAAAAGAGCATCTCCTAATCCCATTAGGTGTTTCCTAATCCAAATCTTGTATTTGGATCTGGACTCTCTTTAAGAGATAAGGATAATCCCTTATCTTATCTATAGATAAAGATCAGACCTTCTAATATAATTACAAGGTTCCTGATCGAAATCTTTATTTGGATCTAGAAGCTCTGAGTGGATAGGGATAATCCCTTATCCTATCTGCTAATCTAAATCCCAGAACTGCCCCTTTTAATTAATCTCATTAAGCCAGTTCGAATTGGGCTTTAGGCTCATTAAGTACATCTGCTCACTTACCCTCCAAACTGCTACCCAGTTGGATATCCTTGTATTGTATGGGACCCAAACATTGATCTACACATCAGTCACATGGGTTCAGCCCAACCTCTGTTACAAGGCCTGGCCGAATTCACTGTAGGAGACAGTGAACCCCTGAGTCCATCACCATGGGCTCTTAATGGGCCCAACATTTACACTAAATGGTCCTTTGGCCAAGCCACCTTATAAAAACCCAAGCACTGTGGGCAGATGCAAGATTAGCCCATCAGGTATTACCCTCAACGGTCTTATACTTAACCTCTCAGCCCATAATGATCAAACACTGCCCGATAAGAGAGGACCTCTCCGTCGGCTACAAGGTACACTACTGCACTCTCTACTCACATGATTCCTGAGAATTAAAACCTTTTGCAAACATTTTGAAACCATAATATATATATATATATATATATATATATATATATATATATGCATATATCTATATAAATATATTTTGCAAAACAAATTTCAACGATTGAAATCAATTACCGGCAGTTTAGATTTCCATCCGAGAGAGTGCATCCCCGATCATTCACTCTGTCCGACAAAGGGGCTGATTTTGTCACTATGATCACCCACTCAGGTGAATTCTCAGGTTGCCCCAACAAACTCAGGTTTTGACCCCCTCTAAGGATCTCACTGATTGGCATATCAAAGACAACCCAATCCGACACCTAGTGTAGTACCATAATCGAGTCTAGGGGATAGGTGTAACATTACAGTTTTGCCCATCTAACTCCAAGGTCCATGGCAATACTGGAATTTGGTCCGGTTCAGGGTTTCAAGAATGCCCACATTACATGTACCTCAGGTCTCACCCTGGCAGTTGAGACAAGCCACCCCAACCAACTTGGCGGCACATCAGTGTCAGTCTTGGTAGGATAAATCTCCCCAAATCTATCCAATGACTGTGAAGATTCTAAACTAACACGAGTCTCATATGTGTCCAGTTTAAGGGTATTACATAGAAACACACTATAATAACATGAATCAAATATGTACTTTATTCATTTATATTAAATGTCATAATGTACATCATTTTGATTGGAACTAAGGGCATACATTGTCTAACAAAAACAATGGGAAACTGGTTGGGATCCGGATCCAGAGGTGGAAGTAGTGGCTAGGCGAATTGCAAGCAGGAACCCCTCCTCTTGCTTAAGCATTCTCCTCTTCCTCTACCCTTGAATTTCTCAAGATAGCCTTCCGTCTTATTTGGGAGCAGAATCCAACCTAAAAGAAAATAAAGAAAATAAAAAGAATGGATGATCAAATCTAGTGGCATTAGTTGCAGATTGGCTGGACTGTTTGCAGGAACCCCTCTTGACAAGAACTGGGCATCCTTCCCTTCTAGAACCCTTGAACTCCTCAAGAAACCTTAGCCTTATGAACTGGATGAATTGACCAACCCCTTCTCTAAGGCCCATGGGGTCCTTTTTATAGAGAAGGGCAGTCATTACTAGGATTAGAGAGAAAGAAGGGGGCGACAACTGGGTTTTTGCAGAAATATGGGCGCCCTAGGGTTGAGAATGGAGGATTAAGATTGTCCTAAGGTGATCCTAAGGCTGAGAAGAGAAGGAGAGGGCGCCCAATATTATGTATGGCTGAGATTTGGACTCTTAAGATTGGATGGTGGAGATTTAGGTGCCTAGGGCTGAATGGTGAAGATTAAAAGGAGTGGGTGGCGCCCTAGAGTGAATGGCTGAGATGGATAGTGAAATAGGGGGCTAAGATCTAGTGGCTAAAGGCTGAATGGTGGGGATTAGAAGTTAGGTGGTGCCCTAGCGTTAGAATGCTAAAGAGAGGGTGCCCTAGAATGGAGGGTGGAGGTTAAAAGGAATGGAATGTGAGGATTTAGTAGTTAGGGGCAGGTAGGGTTTGTTAGAGGTGAAAAGAATGAGTGGGGAGGCGCCCTAGGGTTTGCTAAGGAGAGGGGAGTATGCTAATATAGTAGGAGGTATTCCATTCTGGGTTTAGTAGATAGGAGGCGCCCTCCTGTGCGCAATTTTTCATAGAAACACCCCCTCTCTCTGCTGGAATTCTCACCAGCTTCCTAGAATCTGCAAAAAACTCTATAAATTTCTCAGCTTTTACCCAGAATTTGCATAGGGACCCTCAAAGGTCACAACATTGAATTTAACCAGAAAAAGGGTACAGATTGGTCAATCTAAGGTCTAAAATACCCCTAAAATGATGCCCTTAAGGCATCAAAATACAGAGTTATCAGGCATTCAAATAGCAAATATGGCCCCTACTTTCTTTCATTTACTCTTTGTTGATTATATACTTCTATTTCTGAGAGGTCGTCATGATGAACTAGACACCCTCAAAATCATCCTTCATTAATTTCAGAATTCTTTAGGACAACTTATAAACTTGGATAAATCAAGCATTTATTTTTGCAAGACTATCCATTCTAAATATCTAGGTATCCCTTTGAATTTGGGATGAAATAAACATTCCCAATTGTCTTTTATTTTAGATAATCTTAAAGCTAAACATTCCCAATTGACTTTTATTTTTGCAAGACTATCCATTCTAAATTCTCACCAGCTTCCTATAAGTCAAGCTGGGAAATGAATCCTTATTCAATCTGTTCTTCAAGCTATTCCTACTCACACAATGACTGTATCCTAACTTCTCCAAAAAACCATTACTATTATAGATCGAATTATTAAGAATTTCTGGTGGGCTAAATTTGATACTAATCCTTATCCTTATCGTTGGTGTTTTTGGAATAAACTTTCTCTACCTAGATCATCTGAAGGTTTAGGGTTTAGAGATAGCAAATTGGTGAATCAAGTCTTGCTCAAAAAACTAGTTTTGAGATATCTCAATGAACAACACAAATTGTGGACCCAAATTTGGAAATCAAAATATCTTCCAACTAATGCCATTTTCCCCTATTCTATCCTCTGATCAAGCTTTTTTTTTTGGAAATCTATTGCACCAAAAATTCAAAGTCTCCTTCAGGAACTAGGTTATTTAGTTTTTGAATCTTCTACTTATAAAATTGACTGACTTCCTTGGATTCAAAGTAATGAAACTTTTCAATTATAAATCAACCAATTCCACCTAGCATATCAAACCTTTCCTTTACAAATCTAATTATTAATGGCAGTTGGAATATGTCTATTCTTAGAACTTACTTTGATAGTAATCAAATTTCTCAGATCCTACAAACACCTATTCTTCCAACGAATACTCTTGTTTTTGGGATCTGGATCAAACATTCTTCAGGTAAGTTTTTGTCTTTAGTAGCATATGAGGATTTAATTCAGCCTTATACACACAGACTTTCTGACCAATTTAAATCATGTCTAAATTGGATCTTGAGACTTTCGAGCCTCCCTCGTTATGAATTATTCCTCTGGCATCTTATTCAAGGTTTCATCCCTATTAGAGAAAAAATTTTATCCAAAAATCAAGATCAAACTTGTGTCCTTTGTCATAATCATCTAGAAACCCTGAATCATATATTTCTAGAGTGCTCTTTCACCCAATCTGTCTTATTTGCATCCCCTTGGAATATCAATATAAATAGCATCTTTCACTCTTCTTGGATTAACTGTATTACTGAACTAGCAAATCTCTTTCCTGAAAGATCTATGTTTATGAATGTTCTTAGTTGATATGCTATAAATTTATACTATATCTGGTTTGTATGTAATGAAAAGTGTTTTAGAGACTTAGTTGTATCAAATGTTTGGGTTCTCAAAAAAACTAATACTGTCTTTAATGGTATTCTTGTTCCACAAATTCATTCAAGTTTAACTTAGGAAATACCTCCACAATTACACATACATTTAAACTCAAATACTAATTGTCTCATATTCACAGATACAGGAAAAATTAATCATTGTCTTTTTAGCTATGGTGTTATCATCCTAAACACCCAGTTAGAATGTCTTCAAATTACAGGATCTGAAATTAGTGGAGGAAGTTGAGCATTTTGCGATATATCAAGGAATTCGTCAAGCACTTCAATTGGAAAAATCTAATCTATTGGTCAGCTTAGATTCCCAACTGGCTGTCCATGCACTTCAAAAGAAAACTTCTTTACATTGGTCATCTTTGAGGTTGTTAATGCAAACAATAAACCTGTTTCACTTATTTTAGTCTGTTCAGTTTCTAGTTATTAGTTGGAGGTTTAATGTTCCTGCTCATCAAGTAGCAAATCGGAGCAAACAACCCGGCCCAACCCGACTTTTTCGGGTTCGGGCCAACCTGACCCAAGTTTCAGCCTTACTATTTATGCATTGCTAAATGTTTCCACTCTTTAATTTTTTCTATTTAGTCTCTATTCTTTATTGTTTATTTTTTGGATTTTTAAATGTTCAAGTTTTTTTATTTTATATTTGGAATTGTAAGGTTAATTCCTTTAATTTTGGCATTGTTCATGTATTTTTTCTTTATTTTTTTTTAATTTTAGTTTTTTTTTTGGATGACCCAAATTGACCCATGGGTCAACCCTAACCCAAACATTTAGGGTTAGGGTCTAGAATTTGACAACCCAACCTGAAATATGTACTAACTGTCATCCCCATATATCTATGCTACCCACTAATTAAGAAGATACATACAGGGTATGCTAGGTTCCCCAACTAGTACATTAGATTACATGTCTAATGCTATTTGCAAAGAATATATGTTATGTGGGAAATAGATTCACTTAATTTGGAGAGGAAAAAGATAATCTATGTAAGCTAACAACAACAAACAACCAGAAATGTCTTTTGGAATAAATAATTGTTTCTTGACTATCATAATTCAAATGGATATATGACTTGTATATTACTCTAAACAACATATCATTTCTGATTTTGGAAGTGCACAGAAACGAACTTTCTTAGGAAAAATTAAAATGAGAATGATAATAATAAATCATGCTAAGTCCCAAAGAAACCTACTTATCAAAGAAAAACATAAGTAATCCCAAAGAAACCTAGATATTTTGATTGTACATTTATGGGTCCTAAATTGCAGAACTTGCACATTGAAGTATAAGTAACATATTTGTTACACTATGATTGCTTGAGGATACTCTCCTAATCCTTTAGGAATGAAAGTAGATTACATATCTAGAATATTGGAAGGGTTTTAATGTAGGATACCAAGAAGAAGAGAAGATGGTGATAGGATTGATTCATATGATTTCAGAAAAGGAATTATCAAGCAAATGAATATTGATCTAGAGGAACCTGTTGAAATCTTTATCCACACCTGCAAAGCAAGATCAAGAGATAAAAACCAACTTTCAAAAATTAAGACCTTCAAGAATTTAAAACAGCACCCATGCAATTACAGAAGAGCTAAGAAAATTTTAATTCAAATATAATTTCATTAACCATAGTTCACTACATAATTTCATTATCCAACCTAATAAGTTAAAAATAATCTTCAAGAAATTCCAATTTCTAGAAACTTGAGATTCCAATAACCTTCCTGACACTCCTTCCTGAACATTAGATGCTTTCCTAGAACAATTTCCATGCCCAAAGAAATGATACCCAACATGGATGTGGATGGGCATTTATTTATTAATAAATATAATTTCATCTTTACCTTCCTTTTCTTTCATCTTAATTATTTATTAATTTACTTATTTTGTCTTTTATAGAGCTCTACTACAGTAAAAAGTTGATATAATTTGTTTAAGCTGATTGATAGATCAATTAACCTTTCAGGTTCATTAGCTTCAATCATGGGTCTTGATTTCTTTGTATCTTAAGGGAACTAATAAATGATGCTATCTCTCAGGGATGTCAAGACAATGAGTATTTATTCTTCCATTGATTTTTTTCTTCTTGTCCTTTCGGAAATTATATATGGTCTTATGGAAGCTTTCAATTTCTTTTGCAGCCATCTGAATCCAAAGATGAGAAGAGGAAGAGAGTTCAAAGACTGAGTGTACTATGCATGTGGATTAATCATAACAAATTTTCTTTTTTTCTTGTAAGACTAAAATTTCAAGGTTGTGAAAAATAGAACATAAGTTACTTTGCATTTAATTTAAATTTGGATGAATGGATGAATAAAATTACAAGTTTATTTAATAATTGAAATTTGAAACCAATTAAAATTAAATTATAAGGTTATTTTGGAAGGCGCAAATAGTGACTTCCACTATAGGTTTATAGTGGCAGTCGGTTTATCCTTTAGCGGCAATCGCGACTGCCACTAAAAATCTTATTACTGGAAGCAATGCTCTATGTTTTACCAGCAGTCGCTAAAACTACGTCTAGAACTTTTAGCGGTAGTTTTTTTACTGCCGGTAAAAGTTTTAGTGGTACTTCTCAAGGCTTTTAGTAGCAGTTTAGACTATCGCTAAAAGCCTTTTTTTTGTAGTCAATTTCCTTTTCAGTTTATCTTTCTATTTAGGATTTAATAATCAAAATATTTTTGCAGAAATATGTCTTTTATCTAGCAATTGAACCAAATGATTCTTTGGAGTTGCCAATTAATTTGTAGAACTCGTCACTGATTTGATCAATAAGATTATGACATACAATACGTTGCGCTAAGTAATTCATGTATGGTTGAAGGGAGGATATTTTTTGTTTTGTTTATTATAGAGAGTGATTTAAATTAGGATTGATTATTGAACCAACTGAGTGATGGATCGTTGGTGTGTTAGCTAGTTTGTTCCAGCGTTGACCCGGAATCAAATCCCGCACCAACACTTTGGGAAAAAAATGGGTCAGGGGAAGTTAATAATAATCCCGCACCAACAAGGTCTGGACTCTTATAGATCCACCCTCTTGGATGAAAGCAATTGGTTGCAAATGGATTTACAAGAGGAAGAAGGGCCCATATGGTAACATTGAGACGTATAAAGCTCGTCTTGTGGTAAAATGGTACACTCAGAAAGAAGGAATCGACTATGAGGAGACCTTTTCGCTGGTGGCTATGCTAAAGCCTATTAGGATCGTACTAGCTGTAGCAGCATACCATAACTACGAGATTTGGCAAATGGATGTCAAAACCGCGTTCCTGAATGAAGATCTTACTGAAGATATTTATATGCAGCAACCGCAAGGATTCATTGTTGTAGGTCAGGAACATATGGTATGCAAACTTAACTGATCCATATATGGACTGAAGCAGGCTTTTAAGAGTTGGAACATCCGGTTTGACTCTACCGTCAAACAGTTTGACTTTGAGTAGAATCCGGATGAGCCCTGTGTTTACAAGAAGACCGGTGGGGATAAGGTTACATTCTTGGTTCTGTATGTATATGACATTCTACTCATTGGGAATGATGTAGGAATGTTAACTACGATAAAAGTGTGGCTTTCACAACAATTCTCCATGAAAGATCTTGGAGAAGCCACCTATATCTTGGGACTTCGACTCTATAGAGATAGATCGAAGAGGATAATAGAATTATCCCAATCTACTTACATTGACAAAATAGTCAAGAGATACAATATGGAAAACTCCAAGAAAGGAAATGTTCCTTTAAGGCAAGGAGTCACTCCCTCCAAGGCTATGTATCTCAAGACTCCCAAGGAGATTGAGGGCATGAAGGAGATTCCCTATGCCTCAGCCGTAGGGAAAATCATGTATCCCATGCTGTGCATTCATCCTGACATTGCTCAGGCAATGAGTGTGGTAAGTAGATACCAGTCTAACACAGGACAGGAACATTGGACAACTATGAAGAACATACTGAAATACCTCCATAGGACAAAAGAGTTTTGTCTGGTATTCGATGGTAATTCACTACAGATCCAATGGTATATTGATGTCGATTTCCAGTTAGATCTAGATGATAGAAAGTTTACATCTGGGTACATCTTTACGATGGAGGCCTGTGCAGTTAGCTAGAAAAGCAGCAAACAAGGTTCCACCGCAGATTCCACAACCGAAGCCAAATACATTGCCGCAAGTGAAGCTGCAAAAGAAGCCGTCTGAATGAAAAAATTCATTCAGGAATTAGGAGTAGTTCCGTTCAGCACATCACCCATTCCACTGTTGTGTGACAACAGTGGAGTTATAGCTCCAGCTAAGGAGCCATGAGCCCACTCGAAGTAGAAGCATATCGAGAGGAAGTACCATGTACAGCAGGAGATAGTTGGTAGAGAGGACGTCCTAATTCAGAAAGTAACGTCAGCGAAGAATGTAGCAAACCCATTGACTAAGCCACTTACACAGAATGTGTTTGAAAAACACATGGAAAGTATGACTCCAGCTTGTACCTGATTAGACCTAAGTGCAAGTGGGAGTTGTTAGACAGTTATGCCCTAAGCTCCAATCAGATTGATGTATCTTTTGACATTTATTGTAAATAATAAAGTACATAATCGATTCATGTCATAGTGGTGTATTTCTGTGTAATACCCTTAAACTGGACACTTATGAAATTCGTGTTAGTTTAAAATCTTCACAGTCGTTGGATAGATCTGGGGAGATTTATCCTGCAAAGGTTGACACTGATGTGCTGCCAAGTTGGTTGGGGTGGCTTGTCTCAACTGCCAGGGTGAGACTTGAGGTACATGTAATGTGGGTTTTCTTGAAACCCTGAACCGGACCAAATTCCAGTATTGCCCTGGACCTTGGAGATAGATGGGCAAAACTATAATGTTACACTTATCCCCTAGACTCGACTATGGTACTGCACTAGGTGCCGAATTGGGTTGTCTTTGATATGCCAATTAGTGAGATCCTTAGAGGGGGTCAAAACCTAGGTTTTGTCAGACAGAGTGAATGATCGGGGAATGCACTCTCTCTGATGGAAACCTAAACTGTCGGTAATTGATTTCAAATGTTGAAATTTGTTTTTGCAAAATATATTTATATAAAGATACACATATATATTATGTTTTCAAAATGTTTGCAAAAGGTTTTAATTCCTGGGATCCATGTGTGTAGAGAGTGCAGTATTGTACCTTGCAGCCGAGGGAGAGGTTCTCTCTTGTCGGCTAGTGTTTGATCATTAAGGGTTGAGAGGTTAAGTGTAAGATCATTAAGAGTAATACTTGATGGGCTAATCCTGCATCTGCCCACAGTTCTTGGGTTTTCATAAGGTGGTTGGATCCAAGAACCATTTAGTGTAAATGTTGGGCCCATTAAGAGCCGTTGGTGATGGAGTCAAGGGTTTACTATCTTCTACAGAGAATTCGGCCAGGCCTTGTAACAAGGCTGGGCTGAACCCATGCGGCTGATGTGTAGATCAATGTTAGGGTCCCACGCCATGCAAAGAGAGCCAACTGGGCAGTAGGTTAAAGAGTAAGTGAACACATAAGCTTAATGGGCCTAAGGCCCAATTCGAACTAGGCTTAAGTTAGTTAATTAAAAGGGGGCGAATTTAGTTTTAAATTGATTAGGATTAGCTGAAGGATAAGATAAGTCCTATCCATTTAAGAGTCCAGATCCAAATATAAGATTTGGATTAGGAAACTCTCTCATAATTAGATTAGGAGGCTGATCCAAATAAGGCTATAAATAGGGGGTGAATTCTTCAGATTATACAAAACACAGCAAACTGTAGAATTCTTCCCAGTTATTGCCGCCCCTACCTAATTCGATCTCCACTTGTGGATCTGATCAAGAAGAGTTCTTGATATTGTTTCTTGGAAGAAGAAACAATCTAAAGGCGTGTTCACCAGCCCTTGCTCGACTCTTGTTGAAGAACCATCCTGCTAATCCTGTTTTAGTACACATTGTGTCATATTCAATGGAAGCGGGTTTCGGTCTTTTCTTTGGGCGTGAACACCTGCGTTGGGAGTTACTAATACTTCGTATAAGGTATATCCTTTACTTCCTATTGGTTTCAGATCTGGTCCGATTTTGTATTCAAGAACGAACCTTGAAAATGCGGTTTTCTAAATTAGGGAATACAATTCCCAGATGAGAGAGAAAGAAATTTTTGAAATTTTGTCAAACCTTCCTGCAGGGTTCGGCCATCCATATGATGGATCTCCCATCCCTTCACAAACTTTCCCCCCTTCACTACGAAAAACGAAAATGGCCAAAAGCTTAAGCTATTAAGTGAGGTCGTTGAATAGATTTTATTTCCTAACTGGTAGAGATGGCAGGAAGATGATGAATAGAAAAAAAAAAGGCATGTAACTACAACATGCTTTTCAACCCGTAGACCATAATAAATGGATTAAATCTTGGAAGGAAAATTAAGTTGTACCAGACGTGTCACTTGATCAGTGTGACACAGATGATACTCACATTACAATCTACTTTGGTGGTGCATTTAAACAGGGCAACGGTGGTGCTGCATTTGTTGCTTTTGACAATACCACTGCCTTCCTACTAGCTCGCTCATGCAAGGTCGAAGCTATGGATGGAGAAAAAGTGGAAATGCATGCTTTATTGTTGGCAATTGAAATAGCCCAGCATATATTCAGGTCAACAAGTTCGTCTCAAAGGTAATTGTTCTGTTGTTATCAGCCATTTCAGTTCAAAGATAAGAGAATTAATGAGGCACCTTGGAGGTAGAGCCATTTGTTGGTGGATGCCAAGAGTCTTGCTTGTAGTCATAGCCTTATTTTAGTCCAGTACATTCAACGAACTCAAAATGAGTTCGGCTTCAGTCAGGGCAAACTCTGTTCGGGCAGTCTTTACTGCCTTGCATTGAGAATATCTCCATACTTATATGCTTTATTTTATGGGGAAATATTCTCAATGCAAGGTTGGGAAAGGCTGTTAGAACGATGTGGGTATGGATTTGCCTCGACTGAAGTTGGTCTCACTCAAAATGTTGTTGTTGATGCTTTGTGAAGTGGTGTTTATTGTCAAATACATTTGGAGACTAGTTTAACGATGCCCCCTCCTGTATTCTATCCTACTTATCAAATTAAATATTTTTTAGTAGAGAAAAAAAAGAGAGATAAAGAATGAATTCTTACAATTGCAAACATTGGAGCCACAGTTGTAAAGGCTAGTGGACCAAGGTTTTAGAGCTTGAGTTTGTCTTTTGATTGTAGTATTGATTCATTGAACTTACCAAGATTCTGGTGGTGGTTGTGTTTTGATTGCAATTAGACCTGTTCATGGGACGGATAGCCCGACTGGCCAGCTCGGCTTGACCCGATATAAGTCGGGCTTGGACAGGATATCAGGCCAGCATGCTCAAGCTCAAGCCTAAAATATTGGGCACCGGATCTAGTAGGCACAACAAAGTAAGCACGTTAAATGAGCACTTGATAAATATTTTTACAACTGTTAAAAATGGGTATTAATCTTTTTCAAGGGTAGGTTGGGGGTATTTTAAGGGACAGGTGTCAAAAAATTGTTTAAGTGCTCATTTACCATGCTTACAACGTTGTGCCTAACTGATCCGAATTGAAAATATTGGGCCCGACCTTTTTTCAGGCCAGACTCGAGCTTTCTCATAAAAGCCTAGCTCGAGCTTGAGCCCGACTTGATAATAAATATATTTTATATAATAAAAAAGCATATATATATATAATATTTTTCTTTATTCTTCTCCTCTTTTATCAAGTAATAATGAGATCTTTCATTGTTTTTTAGATTTTGAGGTCTTTTAATATAAATAAAATAGTTTTTAATTGAATTAAAAAGGAAAAAAATATTTTTTCCAAATTTCTGGTCAGGCTTGGGCTCAAGCCCAAGCTTTGGGCTTTATATGAGGGCCAGGCTCGGCCTCAAGACTTAGGCTTGATGGTCGGACCAGGCTCAGTCTCGGGCCTAAGCATATTCTATTAATATAGAGGCAAAGCCGAACCTATGAACAAGTTTAATTGAAATGTGCAGCCATGGGGGTCGTCGGTGGTAGAGATGAAGATGAGAATCCGACCCATACAATGTTCGTTCAATGTAGATGCAAAATAGGTTTAAACAACAGATACAAATCAGATTTAAACAGATCCAATTAGTGTTAAAGATGGATATGAGGGCAAAGCCCCCTAGAAAGTTCAAAAGAAAACACACTTGGCTGCGTTCACCAAACTATGCTTGAAAAGAGATGCTTCATTTCAACTGGGAGCCAACCCAAAGAAGGATGTCTCCTTGCTCTCTCTCACTTTGGTTAGAAGGGTAGAAGGGAAGAGAGAAGACTCTATAACCGACGATCAAGTTCCAATAGGACTTATTGAGAAACGATGAACCCTATGTCTAAAACAAAGAGATTATTAATTATGTGTGAGAGGGAAAAAACAGGAAAGAGAAGAGTGGAGAAAAGAAAATAGGGATAGAGGGAAGAATAGTGAAAGGGAGGATGGAAAGCCCAAGCCCAAGTTTAACGACCCAAAGTTAAGCTCATGTTTACCAACTTAGGCCCAACCCGAGTTTAACCAAGCCCAACCTGAGTTTAGGTTAGCCTTGAGTATTTTGGCCTAAACCTAACTTAAAGTTCGAAAACTCAAGCCCAAATTATGCAAAAGCTTTGGTTGAGTTGGGTCAGGCTCGGGTTAGGCCCACCCAACCCAAGCTCCTTTTGCTTCAAATTCTTTTAACAAAACTCATGCATCTCACGGGTCTCCGCGAGTAATTAATAGCACAAATTTTAATTTAAAGTTATTAACAATATGATTAATTACTAAAAACATTAATATTTTAAGGTATTTTTAATTGTTCATGACAATATTTAAAAAGTCTATAATTATAGTTAATAATTCTTAATTTTGAATTAATAAATCTTATAATTCTTATTTTATAAAAACTATTACCGTTATTAATAGTAATATTCAGTAATAAAACTAATATTATGAATTATTAAAAAAGTAATAAAATAATTAATTTAATTATTCATGTAAATAATTATTAAATTTTAAATTTTAATCTTAATAAAATAATTAATTATTATTGGTAATTAATTAATTTGTTGGTAATATGTCTCTAACATTAATTATTAAAAACAGTAATGTATTTTGGTATTAAACTTTGGTAATTCTGAATTAATGATGAATATATAAATAATAGATTTTTAATTGAATCTTGGGAGTTTTTAATGAATCCAAATATTTAAATAGTAATAAAAATAATTAATCTAATTATTCATGAAAACAATTATTAACTTTTAAATTTTAATATTAATAAAATAATTAATTATTATTGATAATATATCAATAAAATTATTTACTAAAAAAATTAATATATTTTGGTAATTCTTAATAAAGCATGGATATAAATGATAGATTTTAAGTGAATTTTGGTATTTTGTAATTAATCCTGAAAATAATTAATTAATATTGGTAAACTATTAGTAAATTGTCGAAAATATTAGTAATTAATCTTAAAATATTAATAAAATGAAAATGATTAATTATTAGAAATAGTAATATTGTTTGGGAATTTTTAGTTAACCACGACAATAATTAATTAATTTTGGTATGATTTATAATAAAATAAAATATTATTAATTATAAACAATTTTTTATATACCATTCAAAGTAAATGGGTTGGATTAATGAAAACCAAACCATACCTGATCAAGTAGTGGGAAGAGAGAGAGAGAGAGAGAGAGAGAGAGTTGTGTCTTAGTTAAAAGTGGGGATGGAGTATTAAAAAAAGTTAGTTACGAGCAATATCTAAGGAATGAGGGGAGGTTTTAGAAATTAGGAGATGAAGTTTCTTAAATAATTGAAAAGTTGGGTTAGAAAGGGAGAGAGAATAAGTACAATAGCTCAGTGTTCGGATCAGCTACCAACACAAGTTCCAATAATGAATTTGGATTTAGTCCTCACACAATCTTAATAGCCTTTTGTAGTTGTACATTGGGCTTATCTCTCTACTTGTATGTTTTTTATTCACAGAGAGATTCTCAATGCATGGCTGCAAAGGGACGTGAGGATAGTTTTGTAAAGATCATATCCAATTTCCCCAAATTGTGCTCACGCAATTCTCACAACCCTCTTTAGGAAGAAGCTCTAAGACGAGAGCGGATCTGCTCCTCACATAGGGTGCCTCACACCGATCTTACACGCACATCCAACCATGCATTGGGAACATCTCCCATACTAATACATTATTATTCATGGGAGATGTTCCCAATGCATGGTGAGATGTGCATGTGAGGTCGATGCAAGGCGCTTTGTGTAGGCCTCTAAATGGTATTCGAAAATCCAAATTCGAATCCAAGATTTGGCATAATAGAATCGAATTTGGATAATTCAAATCGGATATTCGGTTGAATTCTAATACTATTTTTTTACTGATTAAATTATCAGATCAAATTCGGATATGCATTGATCCAGTCCGGTAAATATCCGAACCGATTATATATATATAACTAAAAGGAAGGTTAAAAAATAAAAAAAAAAACAATTTCAGAAATTAGAATTGAGAAATGACTCATTTCTCAATGAGAAGTTGAGAACATTCGAACGGCCGAACCTTACCTCTTTCTAGTCTCCATCTCCTTTCAACTTTCATGTTTCAAACCCTAACCCTAACCCTTCATCCCTCCCTTTGTCGTCATTGGACGCCGCCTGAGCAACCACCATCACCGGCCACCGCCCCTCATCCTCCGTGGCTCCGCCTCTCCTTAGTCTCTCTCATCAGTCGTCTCTCATATTCTCCTCTATCTCTCACTCTCTCAGTCCACTCACAAACTCAACATCGCCATCGCCCGTGCAACCACCATCACCGGCCACTGCTCCTCATCCTCTACCTCTCCTCAGTCCTCTCTCGTTAGTCATCTCTTATCTTCTCCTCTATCACTCACTCTCTCGGTCCACTCACTAACTCAACATCGTTGGTCGCCGCTGCCCAAGCAACCACCATCACCGAATTGAATTCGAATATTGTTCTCTATAATCAGCTTCAAATTCGAATCTAGCCTAATTCGATTCGAATTCGATCTGTTAACAGGCCTAGCTCTATGTGAGAAGCATATCCCAATTGGCCAATTCCTCTAAGACCATACTTAAATAGTAAAGGTAGAATTAATCAATTTCCTAAACCACATGGTACTTTAATAAATTTATTTATTTTTAATTCACATCTACCTCACATCCCAACCGTGTATTGGAAACATCTTCCAATGACAAGTACAAAAGATATTCTCAATCAACGCTGAGATATGCATGTGGGGAACGGGATTTGCTTCTTAGAATGGGCGCCACACAAGCACATCCACCGTGCATTGGGAACATCTCCGTGAATAATAACTAATAAGTACGGGAGATGTTCCCAATGCATGATAGGATGTGCATGTGAGGTCGGTGTGAGGCACCTTGTGTGAGGAGTAGATCCGGCCTTTGCATGTGGGGCGTTTTTGGGGGCAGATGTGAACTCCTCTTTTTTGGGTAATTAACAGCATAAACACTTAAAACTTGTTTTTTTTGGGTAAATCTCTTAAACTACTCCCTACTGTTTAGCATAGTGACACACGGTACCCCTACTGTTTAGCTATTGTCTTGCGGTACCCTTAAGTTTTCTAACAATTGTCATCGCCGTTAAATTGGGATAGAAAAGATGATTTTACATTTTTACCCTTCTATTAACTCTCACTCAGATCAAACTCATTTTGCAAGTTACATTTTTGCCCTTCCTTAATGAGGGAAGGATTAAAGGATTATTCTCGCCCGAACACTATTTATCATCATTCAGTGAAGAAGAATATCATCGTTCAAGCGGAGAAGAACCACAGTCATTTTCCATGACTGCCGCTGTGAACTCCGACAGGTTGTACAACAGTACACAATAGGTTTGTATGCAAAACCATGCGTTTCCGTGAAGTTTTTTTAGTGGAAGAATGACATTTGTCGTCTCTCTGAGCTAGTTCTTGGAATATTTTTCTTACAAATTTTTACTACTTTGCAGTGAGATTTGAATATTTTTCTTACAAATTTCTTTGAGCTAGCCTGCGTTTTCTAACATCATAGAGGTATGGTCCAGCTTTTTGTGTATTTTTTAGCTAGGTTTTTGGGGAACACTCACAGGGATTTGTTGACAAATCCGGGTAAAATGGGACTTGGAGGTTTTGAGGGACCACTCGCAGATCTGGGTATATGTGGTGTGTTGGGACCCATGTGTATGCTTTAATTCATACACATGGGATCAACACGTTGGTCTAGGTGCTCGACAAAATGTCTGAAACACTATTTCAACATGAATCTGTCAATACCAACGTCTAAAACATTGTTTCAACATGAAACTATCAATACCAGTGAATAAATGTAGGGCACATGGGGAATTTAGCTTATGTTTTAGCCATTGTATGCTTATATGTTCTAGCTCATAGTGTAGCTTATGTTGTAGGTTGTAGTGTAGCTTATGTTGTAGGTTGTAGTGTAGCTTATTTTGTAGGTTATGGTGCATAGGGTGTAGCTTATTGTGTAGCTTATGTTGTAACTATATTTGTCCCTATCAATGATGTAGGTGATGGATGGGAGTAGATACATGTTCATCATCAATTATGGTGGTCATTGGAAGACTACAAATGGGAAGTTATCATACGTAAATGGTCAAGTTGAACAAGTGACTTTTGTTCATTGGCTACTATTGTTGGACAGTTTTGTATGCCCTTAGCTTCAATCAGAATGATGTACTTTATGAGTTTATAGTAAATGAATAAAAGTGCATATTTGATTAATGTTCATTTGGTATGTTTCTGTGTAATACCCTTAAATTGAACACTTAATGAGACACGTATTAGTTTAGAGTGCTCACAGCTAGTGGGTCGGTCTGGGGAGACCTATCCTGATAAGGTTGACACTGTTGTGCCACCAAGTCGGTTGGGGTGGCTTGTCTCAGCTGCCAGGGTGAGACCCTAGGCACATACAGTGTAGGATTAATTGAATCTTTGAACTGGACCAGATTTCCAGTATTGCCCTAGACCTTGGAGATTGATGGGCAAAACTGGAAAGTTACACCCGACCCCTAGACTCGATTATGATACTGCACTAGGTGTCGGATTGGGCTGTCTTTGATGTACCAATCAGTGAGATCCTTAGCAGGGGTCAAAACCTGGGTATTATTGGGATAGTCTGAGAATTCATCTGAGTGGGTGATCATAGTGACAGGATCAGCCCCTTTGTCGGACAAAGGTAATGATCGGCGATGCACTCTCACTGATGGAAACCAAGTCTGCCGGCAGCCGATTTCAATCGTTGAGATTTGTTTTGCAAAGTATATTTTATATGAGATATAAAAGTATATATATTATGGTTTCTAAAATGTTTGCAACAGGTTTTAATTCCCGGGATCCATATAAGTAGAGAGTGCAATACTGTTCCTTGCAGCCGAGGGAGAGGTCCTCTCTTGTCGGGTAGTGTTTGATCATTATGGACTGAGAGGTTAAGTGTAAGACCATTAAGGATAATACCTGATGGGCTAATCTTGCATCTGCCCACAGTCCTTGGGTGTTACAAGGTGGCTTGGCCCATGGACCACTTAGGGTAAGTGATGGGCCCATAGAGCCCATTTGATGGGTTTCAGGGGGTGCGCTGTCCATAACAGTGTATTCGACTAGACCTTGTAACAAAGGTCGGGCCGAACCCATGTGGCTGATGTGTAGTTCAATGCTTGGGTCCCACGCCATACAAGGAAGCCCAACTGGGCAGCAGTTAGGAAGGCTAAGTGAGCACACAAGCTTAATGGGCCTAAAGACCATTTCGAATTGGACTTATTTAATAAGTTAAATATGGGCGAATTCTGAGATGGATCTGCAGATAGGATAGGGTCTTAACCCTATCCACTTAGAGAGTCCAGATCTGAATATGATTCAGATCTAGAAACCTCCTAATGAGATTAGGAGAGGGCTGATCTAATCTGCAGACAAGATAAGGGTTTATCCTTGTCATCTAAAAGGATGTCTGATCCAAAGCAGCTCCTAATTGGATTAGGAGCTGATCTTTTAGGGTTACAAAAGAAGGAGGGGGCGGCAGCCTTTAGAAAGAACACATAATTAGATCCTCTTCAGAGCTGAAATCAGAGAGGAAAGATTTTTGCAATCCCTGCAAAGATCTTTCTTGCCGCCTCCTTCCTGCAGCCGCCAGACATCCAGTTCGATCTCCAGTTGTGGGAGAAGTCAAGATTCGATCTTGACATAAGTTCTTTGAGAAAGAATTGATAGGAAGCTGTGCTCACGTGCCATCCTGCTATTTCTTGCGAATGACAGAGTTCTTGGAGAAGAACATTGTTGATTCTGCTCCATCCTACACTACGCCATCTTCAGTGGGAGCAGTCTTTGGATCCTTCCTTGGGCGTGAACACCTTCGTTGGGAGATATTATTTCTCCGTATCAGGTATAATCCTCTCCTACTCCTTTTGGTTCAAATCTGGTTCAGTTTATGATTTAAGATTGATCCTTGAAAATATGATTTTCTAAATAGGGAATGTGATTCAAGTTGAAAGGAAGAGAAAATTTTTGAAATTCGCCCCTTTATTCCGCAAGATTTGGGCGTTCATACGATTGATCTCTCATCCCTTCAACTATACCCCTTGGAAGCATGGTGACTATCAACTACAAGATACCAGGTTGGGATTTAGAGGAGCATTTAGGTGTTCTTGGTTGTGAAAATGATGTGATGGACATGTTTGCCATCCATGGGGACATCCGTAAGATAATATTCTGTGTTACTTATACCAAAGCCAAGTGTGTTAGTATGAATGATGGGTATAGTGGCAAGGGAAATGAACAATTGCAAGATGATGATGATGATGTTGACTGTCATGTAGTTGATCATAGCCATGGCAATGATGAGGGGCTAGATGGTCATCATGATGTTGATGATAGGGAATTTGAGGGTTTGTATGATGATGGTGAGACTTACTGGGATGATGATGGTGGGAAAGATGATGATGGTGGGGATCAAGAGGGTTCGGATGAAGATGATGGTAATGAGGGTGTACATGATGGTGGTGGTGCTGATTTGTCTGACTATGAGCCTATCAATGAGTATGACAATCCAAGGGAAAGGGGCAAAACAATGGATTTTGATTTTTCCAAACCAAGATTTCGGGTTGGTATGGAGTTTACCAATGTGAAAGAGTTTAGACAAGCATTGAGACAATATTGTGTGGTGGAGGGTATAGAGATCAAAAGAAAGAAAAATGAAAAGTATAGGTTTACTGAAGTGTGTGTTGTAGTTGATTGTGGCTAAAGGATTCATGCATCCCTTAGCCATGATGGAGGTAGCTTCATAGTGAAGACCCTCAATGATACACAGTTGTATCAGGGTGACTACAAATAGAGAGGCAACAAATACATGGTTGTCAACAAAGATTGAAGGGATGTTAAGGGCTAATCCTACCATGTCAAGCAGTGTGCTTAGGTCTAAAGTTAGGAGAATGTTTGGGATAGATGTCACCTGGAGGAAAAATACATAGGGCTAAGCTTAAGGCTGTTGATAGGATCAGGGGATCCTTAGCATATTCATATGTAGTACTCCCTCAATACTGTACAACCTTGCTTGCAAGCAACCCTGAGTCTATTTTGAAGCTGCATGCCCTACTTGCCTCAGAAGAAGACACATATGGGGTTTTCAAAAGAATCATTGGACTGGATGGTTTACACACCAAGTGTAATGGAAATTTTCCTATTGCATATACTGTGGTGGAAGCTGAAAGCAGAGACATTTGGACATGGTTCTTGGTTGAGTTAAGAAATGCTCTGGGTATCAATGACCTGTACAGGTGGACATTTATGTTGGATAGGAAGAAGGTATGTATATATTTGTTTGGTTGAGTTAATGCATATTTTTCTTTGTTTTGATTACAAATAGCACTAATAAATGTGATGCTTGTTTGCAAGGCATTGTTGAAGTAGTATCATGTTGCATGCCTGGTGCAAATCATAGGTTATGTCTACGACATCTATATAGCAACTTCAAAAAGCTATTCAAGGGGAAGGCATTGAAGGATGTTGTATGGGCTACTGGAAAATCATATACCTAGACTAACTTTGTTCATTACATGAAAGTAATCAAAAGCATATCCAGAGATGCATTTGAATGGCTTAGCAAAATCCCCCCCGACACATAGTCCAAGCATGGGTTTGACCCATTAGTTAAGTCTAATGACATAATAAACAATTGGACAGAGTCATTTAATGCATGGATTGGGGAGGCCAGAGCAATGCCAATTGTTGAGATGTTGGAGGACATAAGGAAAAGATGGATGTAGAAGATTTATTATAGACACAAGGCATCCATTGCACTTAGTTCTGATCTGTTGCCTAAGGTGCAAGCAATCATTAACAAGAGATCAAGGGAAGCTAGGTGATGTTTATTACCCATATACTTATTGTGTTTTAGGCTTGAGCAATTCATTGTACATGTACTTACTTATTGTGTTTTAACATGTCTGTTAGGGTTTTCAAATCAGGACAATATGAGTTTCAAACACTAGGAGTTGACTTGGTTGAAAATGTCACTAAGATGAATGTGATGTCATGCACATGTAAGGTTTGGGATATAAGTGGCCTACCTTGTGCTCAATCACTTGCAGTGCTTACCTTTACAAGATGTAGGGTGGAGGAGCTATGTGACAAGGCCTTCCACAAGGCAATATATGCAAAGGTGTACAACCATTTTATTCATGCTCTCTCGGGACAAAAATACTGGCAAAAAGTACAACACCACCCAGTTAGAAGAGAAGAAGAGAAGATGATGAAACAGCCCCATTATATTGTGCCCTACTAGAACAGAAGACATAGGTGTTCCATTTGTGGTATAACAGGGCACAACAGAAGGACTTGCAAAGCCCCTCCTCCGAATATGAACAGAGAGACTCCAATGGTAAAAATCACTCAAGACTCAACACAAATGAACTTATGAATAGTATTTTATTTGTGTAGAGTGTACTATGTAGGGTATTTGAATTGTAGGATAGAGGGCCTATTGCTGATCATGATCCTACTCAAATTACAAGAAGGAAAGTCTTGCCACCCAAGAGAGGGGCTATTTCTACACAAGTTGTTGTTGGCTCATACATGCCCCATCACACTCTAACAACTTATCAAGTTGAGTCATCATCAGGAGCAGCAGGTGGTAGTGCGAGTAGAATGTCTGATAGGGGTGGTAGAACAAGGGGGAGGGGGAGGTCTGTTAGGGGAGGTATAGGTGGTAGAGTTGACATGGGGGAATATGTAACATGTACAGAACTAGTCAGTATAGACTGATTTCATAACTGGTTTTGTACAGCATTGTCAAATCTACAATAGCAACGACATGTATGAATACATTTATATATAAAGGCCTAACCCTCTTAACCATAATATAAATCTGAGTTTGGTGGGCTAGACATGGAAACTTCATTTGCTCTTCCACTAATGTAGTAGTTGTAGGAATAAACAAGTGTCTGACATTCACTCCCCTGCTTTCCTACTCCAATGTATTTACCCTGCATTGAGATCAAGACCGGGCCTTACAATAGTAACATTGCCAACACCTGGTCCACCAGCAATCTCTGTGATAAAAGGGGCTCTTGGATAGGTGGGTAGAGTACTTGAACCTAATATCTATGGTATGGGAGAGGGACTGAATGACCAATAGCAAACCCATTATTATAGGAGAAAGCAGGAGATGGAGCATAAGCTAGTGTTGGTTGTAGAGCAACCACCTTTCCTCCTTGCTCAATTAAAGGAATAGCACCCGACCCAATCAAATACATGATTGTTTAATGGCTAAGATATGAGTCAAATATATGGCAGTCAAATATATTACAGTAATGATAGTTGTTTCAGAATGATAAATGGAGAATAAACTTATTGTACTATTATACTTAACAGTATAAAAAAAAGGTCACAACTGTTTGATAAAACATATGAGAGAGAGAGAGAGAGAGAGAGAGAGAGAGAGAGTTATGAGAGTCATCCCTACATATTAAACAAACACCTTCAAACACTAATGACAAAATTCAATGTTTTTTATGCACTTCAATGCAGAATTAGAAAACCACATCATGATTCTTTTATGCGTAAATCCTTGATACGTTTCAATAACTTATCATAAAATTCGGACATCCTACCCGAACTATCATTCTCAGATTGTAAAACTATCACTACTTCATCCAATGTGTCTCTAGATGACCTTTCATTTATTCTGGAAGGTTCTGAACCATCATCTGCTTTCATGGTTACACTATTCACCAGTGTTACCCATGAAAAGAATTTATAGCCACCTGCATCCTACAAATCAATTGAATTTTCATAAGTCATTGAACAAAACAATTATGGAATAACAATTTTTTTTTCTTACCCGAGGCTTTGCATACACCTAGAACTATTTTCCTTGGCTGCTAGGCTTTTTCAATGTGAACACCCGACATAGCCCAATGCCATAGGGACACATCATTGCTTCATCTTTTCATAAGAAAAAGTTGCATCGTTTATTGAGGGCAAATTACAACAAATACATTTTATTTAACATAGAACATGTTGGGTAATCTACAACAAAATTACCTAACTGATAACCTACATAGTAGTGGCACCCATAGAATTGTCGACCTACGTTCTCAGACTTTCCATGCCTAGCCACGACTATGACACACTCTCCACCGCATGGACACACCGCATTCATGGTGCCCACTCACAATTGTTGTACCTACAATCATTAGAAGAACAGATTAGACGTCACATACAGGTGACTAGGCATACAAGGTGGAAGGGGTGCAGGGGGTTGCGCTTGTAAGGGGAGGGGGGAGGGGCTGGGCGTGCGGGGTGGGGTGGGGGGCATTTCATTGAACAAATGACAGTCAACGACTGCATCTATTCGATATCCAGTGCATTGGGGTCACCACCATTATCCTCCCCCACACCGTAGTCCCAAAACACCGCGGGTTTCAAAACCCTCCTTGGGGTCACCGTTTTGTTAAGAGGATTTCGGTGACGAGCCCTACTCTAAAAAAATGTCCACCGCATCGACGATGCCGATGCTGACAATCAACGGTCCAGTGCCAGTGACTAGCAACAGGACACCGGTAAGCCTTACACCGTAGTTCCAATGCTGGTGACAGGTCCAATAGGTTCAGTGTTAACGTAGCCAGTGAGCTTGAACTAAAACCGAAAGGGTATTTTTGACCGTAAAAGAGTAGTTTAGAAATTATGGAAAAATTTCTCAATTACGTGATGTCACAAACAAACGCGACCTAAGGGTCGGAGTAACGGCGGGAGAGGATTTGGACAATTATAGACAATAGTTAAATAATAGGGGTACCGCGTGTCATTACGCTAAACAGAAAGGGTAATTTAAGAGATTTACCCTGATTTTTGTTGGAGGCGCAACGTTTGTGGTGTTGTATGAGGATTTAGGGCTGGCTGTTCGTATTTTGCAAATTTTCTTCTTCCATTCAGCGGATTGGAGCTCAAATCTCACGAGCGATTGGAGATCGCTATTAGACTCTTCCATCTACTGAGGTAGGATTTCATCATAATCCCTCGTTTCTCCCTGAAGCATGTTTCTTCTTCTTTGCGCTAGAAAAAGGCTACACCAGGTTAGGACTGCTGGAGATTTGACCAACCATCTCCATCTGGGTTTTCTCCAAAACCCTTTTCTGAAACCCGTCTCAACTTCAACGGATGGATACCCATTTACAGTATCCTACCTCATAAATTCATGTGGGCTGTCAAAGGAAGCCGCCGTATCTGCATCCAAGTTCGTTCAGTTTGAAACCTCGGATAAACCAGACTCAGTCCGTTCCTTCCTCAGAAGCTACGGGTTTACCGATACCCAAATCTCTAGAATCATCAGAAATCGGCCGATGCTTCTCATTCTTGATCCTGAGAAAATCCTTAAGCCCAAATTTGCGTTTTTATATTCTATCGGATTCTCCCCACCTGACCTTGCAAAGATAATCTGTTTCGACTCAAGTATATTGACGTTTAGCTTAAAGAATCATATTATGCCTTGTTATGAGTATCTTAAGGGAATAGTTCGCACAAACAACAATGTCGTCACCGTTCTCAAACGCTTGGGGTGGGCTTTTGGATCGTCTCATCGGAAGCGTATGGACCACAACATCGCGACCCTTCGTGATCATGGTGTGCCCGAACGATTCATCATTAGCGTTGTAAGGACTCAGCCTCAGTCACTTATTCGTCCACCTGATCTGTTTACTAAGAATGTCAAAGAAATTAAGGATCTTGGGTTCGACCCTTCAAAATCGACTTTTGCTCGTGCAGTTTCTTTAATAACATTAAATAGAAAATCAACGATGGAAAGAAAGTTGGATATCTTTAAGAAATGTGGTTGTCTAGAGAACGAGATTACCTCAATGATAAAAAAGCATCCTTATTGTCTGGTGCTGTCGGAGGAGAAGATAATAAGAGGGATGGATTTTCTGATGAACAAAATGGGCTTGGAACCGTCATTTATTGCCAAAACCCCAATACTTCTCTGTTTTAGTTTGGAGAAGAGGATGATTCCATGGTATTCAATAATACAAGTGTTGCTATCGAAGGGACTTATTAACAAGGATATCAACGTGGTTCAAGCTCTCAAGTTAAGTACGAAGGGTTTCATGGAAAAGTT
The DNA here is from genome assembly GCF_055504915.1 of Nelumbo nucifera. Taxonomy (NCBI): domain Eukaryota; kingdom Viridiplantae; phylum Streptophyta; class Magnoliopsida; order Proteales; family Nelumbonaceae; genus Nelumbo; species Nelumbo nucifera. The sequence continues at coordinate 84,722,474 of NC_142651.1, forward strand.
TGTGATCAGATACCAGAAGGAAATTCCACAACTACAGAAGATAATTGAAGGTGAGATGGACTACTTGGAACTGATTAATGGGTCTGAGTAAATGGGCAGCTGAAGAAGTTTATGTGTGTTTAGTTTACAAATTTCTTTAAGATTTTCAATCCCCAATGTTTCCCAGTTTGATTATGCTTTTGAAGGCCATGGAGACAAACAAACGACAAGGGAGAAAAAGGTCCTGTGTAGTGTCTTTGGATGAACAAGAGTTAGGCAGTAGGCACTCAGATACTGTTGTAGGTCAGAGATTTCTAGTTGGTTATGCATGATGCTGAGTTGGAGACATAAAGTTTGGCTGATAATGTTCAACATTCAGTTCTGCTTTTCTACTCTGCGTTGCTTTACATCTTTAATATATTGTAGGTTTGAATATCTGACCATGCCTTGCCGGAGTTGTACAAACTGTCTAATACCTCATCCGAGACTGTCAAAGCTTATGAACGTACCAACTGGTCCAGCTTATTGAATCAGTTGATGTAGTTATCACTGAAGTGGGATTCTATCCTGTCTTCATCTTCCCCACCCACCTAAAAGTTTCCCTAGCAAAAGTAAAGACAAAACAAAGTTCACAGGAATTGTATGCAAAAGACTGCTTTGTTCTGTGTATTTGTCAAGCAAGGATCTCATATTCTCAGTGTGATTACTGTTTTGGAATTGAGCAAGAACTTTGTGGAGCTCCTAACCAAGTACCAATAGCCCAATAGGAAGTCACTGATCTTGAGGAAAGTGGTGCATTGTGGAATGTAGACTGTTTATGGCTTTGAAGTGTATCTGCAATTTCCAATTTGATACATTTTAAGGGGCTTGACTCTTGGCTCAAATAGATTGACCCACACTTTTAGCAAAAAAATAGATTGACCCACTTCTTTTCTTTGTAGGTTTCTCTTCTAAACGAGAAAGATTTGTCATATATGTGAACTTGACAGGGCCCTTTTTGGGGTACATTGTCTTGCAACCTTGATTGCTAGCATGAATATTATTACGTCAATATTTTTTTTTTCTCTGCTTCCAGAATTTAACTAACCCATATATATTGTGTATCAAGTACAGACTACTACAGAGTGTGTGGTTCCAAGGATTTCATTTTTGGAGTTATGTCCAACTTCCGTAGCATCTTCCACAGACACTTTTGATAACCTGAATTATTCCCCTGTTTTGCTCTTTCAAAGAATTCACAAGATGATATGCTGTTTGGACCAAGAAGGTACCCAACTTCCCATAGCCCCAGCAATGTTGTACCTCCTTTTCTTTTTGTGGGATGAAAATATTTTGAATTGCATGAGGCTGTGCCATGGAACAAGAAATTGAGAAAAATCACACTTGCTGCTCTTAGTATCATTATCTGTCAGATCTGATACCTAGACAATTGTACATGCACTTGGATGATCGTGATAAACCCAGAAGTTATGTAGGGAATTCATTGGCCTTCCCAGACACTCACAGTCTAAGTACAGGCTCTAAGCTAGTGTGAGACTCTTCCAATGGTTGGTTCCAACTGTAATTGTAGCCCAATTCAACAGGTTTTCCCAAGACCTAAGTTTAAGTTATCATCAACCATTGCCCAATTCAACGTGTTAAAACCTAACTGTAACCCAACCTGATTATAAAGTTAGTTTGGTTGAGTTGGGTTTGGGTTGAAACTCAACTGTAACCCTAACCCAACCTTACTTCAAGATGGTGACTCCATTCCAAGTACTTCCTCTAACTGCTGAAGATTTATTGAAGTGAGGGATCATTAGTCACTAGATTTGAAGAAATAGGTGGGATAAAAAAGTTGGAAGATTGAAGATTGACTACACAGTTTTTCATAGACCTATAACACCTGGTTTGCTACTTGTTACCCTTTCTACTCACAAAATTCCTTTCATCATCTTGGTATTTCTACAATCCTACTGCATTCTTGGCCCCTCTGAGCAAGAAATCTCATTGTAGTTATCAGATTTAAACCTGAATGGAGATGGGGAAAGGAGTTTTGAAGTTTTGGTTGATGTAGCAGAAATAGATTCTAACCTGTGTTGTCGAATCCTCTAGATCTTTTTTTTTAAAGGTAAATAAAAAGAATTTATTAACATAAAAATAGCAGTACATAAAGTGCTGGTGAGGAGACATCACCCAATACATTAAAAACTAAAATATAATTTAATACATCTCAAGGGTACACCAAAAGTTATCCCCAAAATCCTCTCTTCTAATTCCCTGAAAGTCTTCAAGACAGAGACCCAATCAACCAGCTTTGATCTTATCAATGCGCACAATTTATCCTTGCTCTTTGACTTCCATTCAAGCAATTTTATATTCCTTTCTTTCCAGACTTCCCAATAAATAGCCAAAAAATACAGAGCTCCAGAAGATCTTTGCCTTATTGTCCTTTTTTTTATCAGCTTGCCTTCTTATTGTCATTGATGACTGGTTACCATGCAAAAATTTCTCTTTGATGCTTATGAGATCACATTTCCAACTTGAACAGCTGGAAAAAGAAAGCTCAAATGCAACTGGTGTAGCTGCAGTGGAAACATGGCTACAACACATTTTCTGTATCTGCTTCACAAAGATGGCATCGATTAACCAACTGCAGCCCTATTCATCAGATGATCTTGGGTTAGGATGCTGTTCAAAGCCATCAGACAATCAAAAGCCTCCACTCACAGCAGAACTGGATTACTCCAAACACCTCTTATTTGAGAACTCTCCACCTAATTTCTCTTAGGTGTTTATGAGACTACATTTCCAACTTAAACAACTGGAAAAAGAAAGCCTAAATGCAACTGGTGTAGCTACAGCTGAAACATAGGTGCAACACTTTCTGTATCTGCTTCACAAAGATAACATCAATTAACCAACTGCAGATCCCTATTCATCAGATGATCTTGGATTAGGATGCTGTCCAAAGCCAACAGGCAATTAAAAGCCTCCACTCTCCGCGGAACTGGATTACTCCAAACACCTCTTATTGAGAACTCCCCACTTGATTTCTTAGTAAAGCTTTAAAGAAAGATTTAATGGTGAATCTGCCATTTTTACTCTCCTTCCACCACCTCACATCTTGTCTTTCTTGATTTAACTCCACTCCTTAAAGTCTATCCAGAAAAGGGACACTACACTACTGACCCATTTCTAACTTACAAACACTGAAATAATGAGACATTTTTCCTGCTTAAAGAATACAGCCTCGTTTACCAAGACAAACCTCTCTTTCAATATGATATAATTTCTTTTGTGTTTTCTTTTCTTTTATTTTTATATATATATTTTTTGTATTTCTGTTTAGTTGTATTTGTTTAGTACACATTAGGCCTCAATTACAACAATTTCTCTTGGTTTTGTTAGCTGCTAATCTCTCTCCCTTTATCTCTTGAAGTCTTTTCTTTTGTTTTCTTTCTATTTTTCTGTTTAGCTGTATTTATATACTTTTAGATCAGCCATTTTACTGAAGGCTTTTTGGTTGGACAAAGTCTATCTTCAGATACTTGCAATGAGAAAATATCCAGGAAAATGGATCAAAACACTACTTTTTTTGGGAATAAAGCTCCAAAATTACATTTATAAAAAAGAAGAAAGATTGAGGTAAGTCGGGTTTGACCTGCTAATTGGCATTTGCTATTCAAATCTCCAAAATTTTGTTATGTTTTGAAATTTCCAAAACTTTGTTCTGTTGGTATGAACTATTAATGCACAGTGAGATTGGTCTATTCCATCATAACATGCCATCAAAATGCTAATAAGAGATGCTCTTTCAGGTCATCAATTTAAGACTGTTATACTACATATGAGTTCCCACCCTGCCTTACCAATGGATCTTGTTTTTAAGCCCATTTGGTTTTTAGGTATGATGGATGCTTCACAGAATTCCTTGATTTAATTTGTAATTCGTTATCCTCTTTTTATTTTGAATATTTCTGACGTATATATTTTCAGTTGAAGAGGCATTTAGCTCGAAAACCATTGAAAGAAGTACCTGATGAAGCATTCACAGTATGTTGGAAAGGTCCACAACCATCCAAATCTTTCAGTGATATTGAGAAATACTTCAAGCCTTATGACAATGACAGAAGTCTGGAACTGTTTTTCTTCCTTGACTGTCCATAAGGCTGTGTTTGGTTGTGCAATTTTAGTTGCACTAGTACAAATGCATGGGAGTGCAAATGAAAATAATGCAAATTCTGGTTTAATTTTGTTTTGGGTGTTACTTTATTTTGCTTCAAGTCTTGCTTTAGTTGATTTGTACTGCAATCGAACAAAATAAGGTAAATTTTGAAATAAAAATAAATCATCAGTTGCACTAAAATCATTTACACTGCAAATTCGCATTACAACCAAACACAGCCAAGAGTTATTCTGACTAGACAAATCTTCTCTGTCAACAGCAAGGATCATAATGGTGAAGGTTTTTCTGGGCCTTACAGGATCAACTTCGGTAGCTTATCAGATCACTATCCGGCAGCTTGTGTTTTTCAGATATGAAGCTTCAATTCAGAAAAGCTACAATGAATAAAATAAAAGATCAAATTACTTGTCTTCCTTTTTCATGTTTCAAATACACAGAGCATTGGGGGTAAAGAGAAGTTTTGGTAGATCTATGTGACTATTATATGCGAGTTTAAACGTTTCAAAAACCGTAAACCAAGGTTTTTAAAATCAAACCGGACAACGAACCGGTCAGGGGTCCGGTTCTCAGGTTGAATGGCCCAACTGTTTGAACCAAACTGATGGTCCGTTCTGACAAAAAATTTTAAAAATAAAAAATGGTCAAAACCGTTGGATGGTTTGAATGGTTCAAATGGTTTGACTGCCTGGGTCAGTGGTTTTCTGACCAAATCAATGGTTTTTTGGCAAAATAATGGTTCTGGGGTAAAATGGAACCAGCCACTTGATGGATTCCTGGTTTTACTGGTCCAACCATCTGGTCCGGTCCGGTCCGGTTTTGAAAGCCATATGCTGTAAACTGTCCTTATAGTTATTATTTTCTTTGTAAAATATAGACATCAGTATGAAAATATAGGAAATTTTGGATAATATGGAAAAACAAAAAAGAAAATTGTAGAAAACTGAAAAAACAACAGAAATGGTTAATAAAGGAAAAATAAGAAATTGGAGATAATATGGCAAATACAACAAAAATGAAGAGGAAAATATAGAAGACGAGTAAAAACCAGAAAACTACAAAAGAATACAGCAAAATATTAAAAATAGAAAAATGTAGAAAATACAACAAAGAAAAAGAGGAAGAAATAGAAAATTAGAAAAATACAGAAAACTTGAAAAATTAAAAGAATAACAAAATATGAAAAATATAAATTGTAGAAAATACAACAGAGAGAGAGGAAAATGCAAAAAAAAATAAAAAACTGCAAATAATATAACAAAGAAAAATAATAAAATACAAGAAATAAAGGAAATATGGGAAACATTAAAAATTGCAAAAAAAAACTAAAAATACAAAAATATAAAAAATTTCAAACAAGGAAAATTGGAAAATATGGGAAGGAAAATGATGAAAATATGAAAAATTGGAAAATATAGGAAGGATAGAAAAATGCATATAAAACAAAAAAGAAACCCTTTGTGGGGGTCAAACACATGAAGAGAAAAAAAACCCTCTAGTCTGCATGGTCTCTTGTACTAGAAAAACAATAGCTAAAAGCCTAAAACTAATTAGAGATACCTCTGAGGCAGTGACCTCCCTATTTGTCATGCTTAAATCAGTAGACCGTTGCCTGCTCTTCTTCAAGGCAATGAAAAGCAAAGGGTTCGAGTGAAACCCGGAATGCCAGCTCGCGTTTAACGAGCTCAAAAAATACCTCGCGAGTATCCCAGTGTCGACCCGGCCCGAAGAGGACGATGTTTTAGAACTGTACCTCTCGGCAAACGACGAAGTGGTCAGTTCGGTACTGGTAAAGGAGGCAGATCGGGTCCAACGACCCATCTACTATGTTAGTAAAATATTGCAGGGAGCAGAAATAAGATATCCAGAGATAGAAAAGCTAGCCTATGCGCTGGTCATTGCGGCCCGTAAACTTTGTCCGTATTTCCAAGCCCATACCATCGTCGTCCTCACCGACAAACCCTTGAGGCAAGTCTTGCTCAGGCCCGAGGTCTCTGGTCGATTGACGAAGTGGGCCATCGAACTCAGTGAGTATGACCTCCAGTACAAGCCACGAACTGCTATCAAAGCCCAAGCCTTGGCGGATTTTGTTGCAGAATGCACGTTTAGCTCCGAGGTCCTCAGCCCAGTTGAGTACGGGGCTCCTAGTTCGGGCGAGCTCGGCACTCCCTGGTCGGTTGAGTCCGAGCCCTGTGAGGTCGCACCCAGTTCGGTATCTCTCCTGATTAGGCCGAGCGCGAACTGGGATGAAGAACCCTGGATCCTTTATGTAGATGGCTCCTCAAATCAGCAGGGTAGCGGAGCCAGTGTAGTTCTCCACGGTCCGAGTGGCACGAAACTGGAGTACGCGCTGTGCTTCGAGTTCACGGCATCCAACAATGAGGTAGAATACGAAGTGTTGATAGCCGGGCTAGCCCTGACACAAGAGGTAAAGGCAAAACACGTAGTTATCTGCAGCAATTCCCAGCTTGTGGTCAACCAAGTTATAGGGGAATACAAAGCCCGCAAGCCAACTATGATCGCTTACTTAGCAAAGGTAAAAGAGGCTCTTCTTAGCTTCTAGTCACATTTTATCAAGCAAATACCAAGGTCAGAGAACACTGAGGCCGACGCCCTGTCCCGGCTAGCCAGCACCAGTGACAACACCATGGGAACTGTGTACATAGAAGACTTACCTCGGCTTAGCATTCTCCGGGGGGTAGAGGAGGTCGCTCCTGTCGCCCATGCAGAATCAAGCTGGATTGATCCACTCGCGAGCTTCCAGCTACACGGAACCCTCCCCGCAGACCGCAATGCCACCAGGAGGGTAGAGCGTCAGGTAGCCAAGTATGTCATGATAGACGGACGGCTGTACCGAAGATCCTACACGCTCCCCTACCTGCGCTACTTACGACCTCCCGAAGCCGAGCTCGTACTCCACGACATTCATGAAGGCCTATGTGGCGGACACCTAGGGGGTAGGGTCGTCGCCCAAAAAGCACTATGACAGAGGTACTATTGGCCAACAATGAAAGCAGACGCCATCGGCTAGTCAGGAAGTGCGAGAAGTGCCAAAAGCACGCCAATATTCACCACCAACCCACCGCCGACCTCAAGTACCTCACCAGCCCGTGGCCCTTCGCACAATGGGGTATCAACCTACTCGGGCCATTCCCGGAAGCAATAGGAGGAAGGAAGTTCCTAGTAGTGGCAGTAGACTACTTCACCAAGTGGGTCGAAGCTGAAACTCTCGTAACTATCACAACTCGAAACGTCCAAAACTTCTTCTAGAAGAACATAGTGTCCCGCTTCAGGCTACCTCGGGTGCTAATCTCTGACAATGGCAAGCAGTTCGAGGATATCAAATTCCAAGAGTGGTGCCAAGACATGGGGATCCGAAAAACTTCACGTCGGTTGCGCACCCACAAGCAAACAGTCAGGCAAAAGTCACGAACAGAGCTATCCTCTGTAGACTAAAAGCCAGGCTAGACCGAGCTAAAGGGTTATGGGCAGACGATCTACCCAACGTCCTATGGGCATACCGAACTACAGAGAAGACCGCCATCGGAGAAACTCACTTTAACCTCACCTATGGCACGGAGGCAGTCATCCCAGCCGAAATCAAAGTCCCCTCACTTCGGTTGGAAGCATACAACGACAATACTAATAATGACGAGCTACGTACCAACCTCGACCTTCTTGACAAGGTGAGGGACCTCAGATACATCAGAACCACAGCATACCAGCAAAGGGTAGCTTGGTACTACAACGCCAGAGTTAAGAAATGAAACTTTCGCGTCGGCAACCTGGTTCTCCACAAGATCATGGTACCTGAGCTCGGCGTTGGCAAACTCAGGCCGAATTGGGAAGGACCCTACCGAATAAAGAGAGCACTCGGGGGAGCATACGAGCTCGAGACCCTGGAGGGTAAACAAATACCCCGAGCTTGGAACATCGTCAACCTAAGGCGATATTACCTATAAGCTACCGAACTGAGCGAACTGTGAGCCGCTCCCAGAGCCTATGGGCCAGAACACCGAGGTAACAAAGACCTCGGCAGTACAAGACCCAGTTGCCTCTTCGGCATTGGCAAAAAACCTAGGAAATTTTCCTAAGGGCTAAAGCGCCGAGCTGAGGATGACCTCGGGGCCTCATCAACAAAAACTAAGTGTTAATACCAAGAGAGTAGGTAGCATGGGTATGAAACCCAGGGTGTATAGCTCGCTCCAAGCCAGGCCTACTGAACTAATATTTCCTTTACCCAGGCGGAGAACAGATCAGGCATATAGCCTTACTATGTTAGCCTGCCTCAAGGAATCCCCTCGTTTCGGGGACCTAATTCTATGCAGCTCGACAATATAGTCACTTCGGCAAAAGGAGAATATTTGCACAACACTTAAACAGAAAAAGTACTTCATTGCTAAATGTTTGCTTTACAATGTTAAAAAAAAAAAAAACAATGGCAACGAGCTCACAGGCCCGGAGGTACATCTTCCTCGCCTTCAGAAGGAACTTCGACAATACCCGAAGGTCCCGCTTCGTCTTCGGAATCCGCATCATCATCAGTTGTAGCAGCCATTTCCGGAGTGATACGCGAAGTGGTTATGGCACTAATATCGAGCTCGGGGTACGTGTTCCTTATCATCCATCGGCTCAACTTGAAACCCCTTCTGTACGAGCCCACCATCATGTCATCAAAGCGCAGTGAAGCGATGTAATCGTTGACGACCTTCACCTTTGCCTCCTCGATGGCCTGAGAGAAGATCTCAGTCTTCTCCCTGATATCATCCTGAAGGTACTCGACCTGATGCTCTAGGTCCAGCTTCAGGTCTGCCATGTGTTTCACCACCAATCCTAAGGCCTCGTTGTCCCTCCGAAACCTCGTTAGCTCGACTCGCACAGCACAGGAAGCCTTTTCGGCACGGACCCGCTTAGCAACTCACTTCCTCCTCCTCATACCATCAAACAAGTTCGCACCTCGAGTCTTCTCTGCCTCCATAACACCTGCAAAAAGAACTCGGCGTCAAAAGACGAGAATAAAAAACAAAGCAAAAGCAAGCCTTTGAGCAAGAAACCTACCCGAACTCAGACCGGCCTAGATAAGCTTGGCCTCTGCCAGGTAGACTTCGCATTTGAGTCCAAGCCGAGCCCAGTCCTAGAGGCCCTTCACCGTTTCTTCATATAATGTGGCACCGGGGTTAGGAACGGCCAATCCCCACTCGGTAGGAAACGGCCACCCCGTAGCACTTCAAACCACAAAGTAGTCCCGCTTCCACGCCAGGACCTTATTCGGAAGATTGTGCAAAAGCTTAAACCTCGGATGAGGAGACAAGTAGTAGGCCCGCCTACGCCCGGGTAGGGGACCCGCTTGCTTCTTGAGCATAAGAATGGCGGAAAAGATTTCCAGGTCCAATGGAAGATAGTGTTCGCAACAAAGGGAGATGGTCCCAACAAGGTTACGAATGGAGTTCGGGTGGAGCTGACCGAGAGTAACGCCGAAGTGATTCATGACCTCGACGATAAGGGGATGGAAAGGAAGGCGCAACCCGACAACAAGCTGCTCCCGGAATATCACGATCTCGTCCGGACCGTGCTCCCAAGGAAAGTCACCCGAGGGTAAAATATAAGTATACTCCCCGGGCAGGTTATACTGAGTGATAAGGGACCAAAGTCTCTCGGGCGTCATAGTGGAAGGCCCGAACTTATCTGGCACCCGACCTCGACGGGAGGTGGACGCCAAGCTACCCGAGGTGACTCGGCCTACGGGCTCGAACTCGAGCTCTTCCTTGAGCTCCACCTCGGACCCCACCTCGGACTCACTAAGGCTGTCAGGGGCAGCAACTCGGTTTGTAGAACCAACATCTGACCCCCCCCCCATAAGACTATCTAAACTACCCGAGCTAGACATTGAATCAAAAAGAAGGCTGAGGACTCGCCGGAAAAAACTACCGGACTACGAAGAATGATGCGAGCTGACAGTCTTGGACGCGAGCTCAAGGAACGAATGCTGAAGAATGGCGAAGGAAAGTGACCAGGGGCCCCCCACTATTTATAGCCATTGTACTCGCGCATCAACGACCAAGATCAAAACCATCCAACGGCTCCCCGCAAAACCGGCTATGCGCCCCCCGAAGAAAAAGTCAGTTTAGCGCGCATTTTCAACGTTCAAAAATTTAAAATCGTTTGGCGCCCGCGCATGAGCTACGCGCAACCCGGGATTGACCCCTGGTCGAACCAAGCAGACCCTGACCGGGCCAAAGACACAAGAAGGTCAGACCGGAGAAGCTCCAAACCAAGGCCAAAGCGTCACGAGGCAAATCCACCTGTCATCCCGTGAACTCCCCACGCCGGATCAAGACCTCGGGCACGGGGAGTGGGGGGCAATTGATGGAGGGAGATTTGACCCAACCCTTTGGCCACGCGACACATGGAAGCAACCGAGAAGTGACCTGGCAGAAGCGCCAGCTCGGCACGGTAGCGGGCCCACAACCCAAGCTCCGAGAAAAGGAGTCCCAAGCTCCCCCAAGAAAGGAACCAACAACCCGAGCTCTCCCTTGGAGGTCCTGAGCCTTACAAGGAGCGCAAAGTTTAAAAACCCAAGCTGACCCACCCCGTGGCAGTTTGGGCCACACTTCTATCCGAACTCAAGACTTCACCTCGCACACCACTTCGGCTCCAATTCGCCTGACTAAACAACCGTACCTGACACCCAGGATGCCCGTACACGGAGACGGCGCGCCTGACTGATTAGGGGTCCGACACATGACAGCTGCCCTCCAACGGTCACCTGCCACCGCCATCTCAGACGTGGCAGAGACGGCCTTGACAAGGACAGTGGCGGTTATGATGCCCGAACTGGCAACTGGCAGAGGTTATGACACCCGAACTAGCATCTGGCAGAAATGATGACACCCAATCTGGCGGAGGTGATGATGCTTGATCTGGCAGAGGTATGGGAGTGAGTGTACTAGGGTGATTATAAAAGGCCCCCTTCCCCCAAAGAAGGAGGTATGTGATTCTTGTGCTTTTTGGTCTTGAAGTCCCTCATTTCCCTTGCCTTCTCAAAAGCACTAACTTGAGCTTCAGAGTGTTCCAACCGGGTTCCTCCCCGAAAGTCTCCATTTTCTTCCTTGTTTCAGGCACCTCCAACTTCGTCAGAGGCAAGGTAACCGGCAGCTAGAACCGACCGGATTGCGCATCATCAATATGCTTCTTGAAAACTAATTATATCAAGTCCGAATAAATGTAATAAACTTGTAAACTCTAGAACTTGACATCCTGTTCTTGTTTGTAATAGGAGGCTTGCATTCCTTGGATAAGCTTCAGTCATTTGAGGGATTAGTTGGTATATCTACACACTTATATTTCAAGACATTAATACTCCTAATGAGTTTGTTATCATCAAAACATAGAATAATAATGAGTTGGTATGTCTGCACACTATCTTTCAAGACATGAATATGATTATGAATGCAATAAATTAATAATGAAATAATCAATATTTGATAATTTCAAGTATCATCCTACAAGAATAGACATTATAATACAACTTTATTCTAGATCTCCTCTTGTTTCATGTAATTTATTATCTAATTAATTAAGATCTCTCCATATTCATTTCAATGGATACATTTTAGATTTAGAGGAATTTTATCTCAAACATAAAATAGAAATAACCCATAATTCGATTGGTTTAAAGTAGATAGAAAACCCAAATGAAATAGAGGATAGCATACTTGGGTTTAAGATGTAATTGCACATAATTGGTGATTTCTCTAAAGAGGCTCAAAATAAAATGTTTATATGGTTAAGTAATGATATAGAAGTAAGAGTACAATTGTTTAAGAGAAGTGCATACTCCTTTGCAAATGTGTTGGTTGTTAGAAGGTGTATGCCCTTAGCTCCAATGAGATTGATGTATTCTACCATTTATTAGTAAATAAAATAAAATCATTATTATTTCATGTGTGTTTTGGTATATTTTTGTTCATTACCTATTAAATTAGACATTTATGAGACTTATATTGGTTTAGAATGTTCTTAACCATTTGATAAATTTGGGAAGTTTATCATGCCAAGGTTGATAATATTATATTGTCAAATTGGAGTAGTAGTCAATGTCAACTGTTAGGGTTAAACCTAAGGTACAATCTATCAGGGATGTTTATTGAAACACTAAACAGGGATTAATTTCTAGTTATGCCCTACACCTTGGAAATAGATGGACAAAACTAGAAAGTTATAGTTAATCCCAATCTTGCTAATGATACCACACTAAGTGTTGGATTTGGTTGCTTTTGATGTACCAACAAAGGAGATCCTTTGAGGGCCAAATACTAAGTATGATGAAGTAATTTGGAATATCACTTGAGTAGATGATCATTGTAATATGATTAATCGCTTTGCCAAACAAAGAGAATACCTTGGTTTACATTTTCTCTAATGGAAACCTAAACCCTTAGTCCCGACCTAACCTAGTTATAGCCCTATCACCTAATCAATATGAGTCTATGAGATGGTAATAGAGAACTAGGCTAATGCCTAGCAATCCTAGAAAGCACAACTCCCAGATTTCCCCATATAAGGCCAAAGTTTTTATTTCAATAAGAAAAACTCAAATTAGTCTAGTCCTAACACTGAAAATTCCCTTGTTGTTTTTCAAATCCCTTAAAATATCCTTTAGTTTTCTAACAATTGACTAACTCTTCCCCTACCATTCAAATGTCATCACATTCTTTCTGCATGTGATTGCACATGAGTATCATAACATTTTAAAATCCAAATTTTCTCTTTTTGATTGAAAATGCCCTTATTATTTTTGAGTTTTTTTGGTAGAAAGTTCACCTACAACCTTTTTCGTCTCTTTGAGTCTCCAACCATTAAGAAACATGTTCATGTGACAAGTTCCATTTATGGTGATGGTTATCTAAAGAACTCTCAAAGCGGTTAGGAATTTTCAATATTTGTAGTTCTAACAATATAGCTACATTGGACCCCTCCTCACACGATTATAACAACTATGTAAAAAAGCTCCACTCTGTGTATGGAAATATGAAAGCATGCAAATAGTGGAAAGGTGAAGCCCTTTTAGGCTGCATTTTCTTGTAGTGCTTGTTAACCAATCCGCTGACGATAAGGCTAATCCTCAACCAACTTCCAAGCATGTCATCTCATGTTGTACTTAAGTAGGACTCTCTATATTTAACTTATCTTTTGTACATGTAACTCTATAAATACCATAATATATTTGATACACAACTGTCGTAGATAGCTTCAATTCATTGCAAGTCTTACATGGTATTAGAGGTTTAAAGACTCATGTCATCTTCCTAGATCCTACCATTATGTCGTATTCAAACTCTAGTTTGTCCCTATCTATCACTATTTCTATTGCACCCTCCTCATTCTCTTCTAGCCCTTACGTCTTCAACCTATCTTAATTGATCGTTACCAAATAAATTGGACCCAATTATCACCTATAGAGATTTCAGGTTGAATGGTCTTTGTTAAGACATGAGATTGTAGGTTACGTCAATAGTAGCATTCCTTACTCGAGCTTTGCCATCTCCACTTGTCCTCTTATGGCTAAGCAACAAACCTAGCTTAAGCAAGACCACTTCATTGTGAGTTGGATCCTTTCCACTCTTTCTAACATCATCATCACTTATGTGGTTGGTTGCACCACCAATTATCAGATTTGAACCACATTAGAAAACATCTTTGTCACAAAGTCAACTACTCATGCTGTCCACATTCATGATGATTTAGATTCTCTTCAAAAGGGTGATATGTTCATGACAGAATACCTCCATGCAATCAAAGATTATAGTGATCACTTTGATTCTCTTGATGAACAATTTTGAACTCTCAACTCATTCACCATGTGATCAAAGACTTGTTTTTTTTATTATGATTCCTTTGCCACTACATTGACTATTAGATTTATTGATATCTCATTTGAAGAATTGTAGGGTGTGCTCTTATAGTAGGAAGCCTATCTTATGTGCTCCCTTCCTAATTCCTCTCATTGTGCCAATATTGCTTCCTTAGACTGATGAAATTCTTATGGTTTCAAGTCATTTTCATCATTCACTTGAAAGAATCCTCCTGACAATAAGGGTCCATGTCAATTCTATAACGGGAAATAACATTATGGTCAAATAGTGATGCAAACTTAAGGCTACAGTGATTTTTTTTTTTTGAGGTCAAAAGCATGCTTATCACACCACTTCTTCTCCCTTATTAAAGGATGCAAGGATCCTTGACTCTAGGGCAACATACCATCTCACACATGATCGAGCTTAACTCTCTAGTCATAATGAGTATCATGGCTCAATTTTGCTAATCCACCATATTGATTCTTATCTCATTTCATCTTCTACATGTCCTCTCAGGCTCGGTTTTTCTTGTTAAAGGATTCTCAAATGAATTACGTTCTTTTCAAAGAACTGAATAAAAAATGGACTATATTATTTCTCTTTGAACTTCAATTCAAGCACTCTAGAAGCACTCGTTGGTGAACGAATTTCTCTTGACACTTGGTATATGAGATTGGGCCATCCCTCTTATTTAGTAGTTCACTCTACTGTTGAAGATATATAACCTTTCCATTATCTCTAATAAAGCTTCATCTATTTGTTCTTATATTCTAGGCAAAAGTCATTATTTACCGTATGGTTCTAATATTGTGGCAACTTCTTGTCTTCTTGACTTAGTAGTTTTAGATGTATGGGACCATGCTCCCATTCCATCAGTTAATGGCTTCAAGTACTATATTTCCTCACTTATGTCTTCTTGAAATATACTTGGATTTTTCCTGTGCTTTCTAAGAATAACTCACTTCAAATATTTATTCAATTCAAAAACATGGTTGAAAGGCAATTGGTTGTACCATTCAAACAACTACAATTTGATGGAAATGAAGAATTCTCCAAATTCACACCCACTTTAACAAAGCTAGGAATTATTCATTAACTCCCATGCCCGCATAACCCTACAAAAAATAGGGTAGAAAAACGATAACATAAGCATATTGTTGAACATGGGTTGGCCCTTCTTGTCCACTCTTCAGTTCCAAAGTTTTATTGGTGGGAAGCCTTTAGTACCATTGTTTATCTCATGACTTGTACCCCCCTCTAAACTGTTAGCACATTGCTCTCCACTGGAAGTTATATTTCATAAGCAACCAAACTTCTTGCCTTTACGGGAGTTTGGGTTTAAGTGCTTCCCTCACCTTAGGCCTTGTAATTCAAATAAGTTGGACTTTCAGTCTCTTTCTTGTGTGTTCCTCAACTACAATGAGTCACACAAAGGTTATATTTGTTTACACATCGACTCCAAGCAACACTATATCTCTCGTGATGTGCTCTTCCATGAGAAATTGTTTCCCTTTGCTCACCCCTAGCATAGCATCACACATAATATCCCTTCTCCCACTACTCCTGTTGGCTCATCCACAATGCTCCCCTCTCCCTTGTCTACTCAATTATCCACTGATCCTACAACACCCGCCACTACTTGGCTACAACCACCACCTACACTAAGCTCATACTAGCCACAATTTCCTCACCACTCTTTGACCATTAATCACTTGCCTCAACACTTAGCCACCATTTCCACTCTCTTCCTCTCCTTTGAGCCATCTCCACCTATTGTACCCCTTCCCTCTATCAACACACACCCTATGGTTACTTGCTTCAAAGCTAGAATATTCAAACTTAGCATCACATGTCTTTATCTTGACGCTCATCGGTCCCATAGTTGCGACTATTCTTCATCAAATATCTTATTATTTCTCATGGTTCTGAATTTACGTCCTTTATCCAAGCCAATAAAGACCCTAATTGGAAAGGGGTGTTAGAATCGATAGTACAAGGGTAGTTAAGTCTTTTGCCTATCTAATTAAGGTTAAATTGTCTATTCTGCTTGGGTTTAAGCTATGTGTCCCATACTTAATGAGGGACAACACTGCCTTTTGTAATCTAATACATATAATATAAATACAAAGTGTGTCAACTGAGAGAGGTGGCTTTTCTTCTTCTCAGGTCGAACCCTTTCTCCTCTCTCTCTCTCTCTCACTCTTCTTCTTCTTCTTTTCTTACTTACTTTAGACCTAGAACTAGAATTGAACTAGGGTTAGTCGAACTATTCACATTGTATCAAAGCTCTAGGAAATCAGTTTAGAACTCAATCTTCTTTTCTCTTCCTTAATCCTCTTGAGATCACCATACCAGAAGTTTTCTTTGAAGTAGCTTCTAAACAGATTGGTGGATCGATAAGTGATCAAAAAGGAGTTGTTGTTTTTCACTCTTGGAGGTAAATATGCCTCTAATTTCTGTGGTGGTGGCTGTTGTGGTGGTGTGCTAGAAGCCCTCTACTCGATGACACAAAGGGGGCTGGTTGTGGACAAGTGTGAACAAAAATCTCTAATCAACTAATAGTGGAGTGTGATCCTTTTTTTTTGGGCTGGATTTCATTCATGTGGCAGTATTGATTGGTAGGTATGCATATGAACCTCCCTTTTCTGTTTATACCTGGGTATGCACGGTGATAGTAGGGCTTTCGGGTGATGAACCCATGACAGCAACAGTGTGGTCATAACAATACTTTATTGTGTGGTGTGTCGTGTAGTGCTGAATAGTAAAGGGCGATTCTTTTTGCTTATTATAATTGAATTCTTTATGGTGTTAGGTGAATTGGTTATGATGGCAACAACTGGCGAGGGTAGTGATAATAAGATAGGTGTTATGATTTTTCTTGATTACCTAAATGCTCAAATGACCTCTATCAAATCAAATGGTGAGAACTATGTATGGGCTAAATCTATGAAAGTATTTTTGAGAGCTAAGAAAAAGGTGAAACATATAAGAGAGGAGAAACCCTCTTCTGATTCTTTAGGGTTTATGTTGGGAATAGGAGGATGCACAGATTATGACCTAGTTGTAGAATAGCATGGAGCCTTAAATTAGTTTGATTTTATGTTCCTAGATACAACTAAGGAAATCTAGGATCATGCTAAGAAACTCTATTCTGGCCAAGATAATACCACTAGAGTGTATCAGCTTTACCAAGAGTACTATAACTTGAAGTAGGGTAATCAAAGCTAAGAAAAATACTATGCAAACATGAGAAACCTTTGTATTGAGCTTAATGTGTATCACCCTCTGACTCCAGATGTTCAAATTCAGCAACAACAACAAGAGCAACTTGATGTGACAAAGTTTTTAATGGGTTTAAAGCCTGAATATGAACCAGTTCGAGCACAAATATTGGATAGGTCTGCTCTCCCCTCTCTTAAGGAAGTGTTTGCCCAACTTCGAAAGATTTCTATTGACCCTATGGAGTCTTCCTCTCTCTTAGATAGGTTTGGTTTTGTGGTAACAAGAGGGGGAGGTTGTGGAAATAGTGGTGGTCATGGATTTCTAGGGACCCGAGGTGGTCCTATGTTTAATTGTACTGGTGGCCACAGTGAAGGTTGAGAGTTAGGGGAGGTCATGGTAGAGGAAGAACTACTGGTCCTAGGAAATTTACATACTGTGGATTAGAGAGACATACTGTTAACTTCTATTATGATTTACATGGTCCACCCAACACTTGGGATAATCATGTTGGGACTAGTAGTGGTGGTTTAGTTAGTGAGTACCTACAGACTTATCAGACCCCCTCCACATCTACTAGTGCTTCTAGGAAGAAAATGGTGAGTGTCTCATATGAGGTAATATGAGAAGTTTCTTCAAACATCCTCTCAGCAGAACACAACTACTCTTCCACATTTAGGTATGGCTTGCTTGGATTCCAAACCCTCACACTGGATCATTGACTATGGAGCCTCTAGTCATATGTTGGGGACTCTGGATTTGTTTTCTTCACTTTCTCAGTCTTCTACATCTCAAACAGTTACCCTTGCTAATGGTTCTACCTCTTTCATTTGTGGTATTGGTAATGTTGATCTTACCTCCTTATCTTTATCATCTATCTTATATGTACCCCAAGTTCCCTTCTAATCTTATGCTTGTTAGTAGATTAACCAAGTAACTTAATTGTTTTATAACCTTTTATTCATCTTCTTGTGTGCTTCAAGATCTCAAGATGGGGATGAAGATTGGTGGAGGGCATGAGGCAAGTGGACTGTATTATCTTGATGGTGGTGGTCCGGAAGTAGCTCTTTAGTCCTCTCTTACTCCTCTCCAATGGCACTATAGACTTGGTCATCCATCGCTCAAGGCTTTGAAATTATTTGATTATGAGTCATGTCAAATTGGGAAACACTATAGAGTCTCTTTTAGTCCTATAATTGATAGTCGCGTCATAAGTCCTTTCTCTTTAATCCATTCAAATGTTTGGGGTCCATACAAAGTAGTGTCATGCAATAGTTATAAGCATTTTGTAATTTTTGTTGATGATTTTTCAATGATGACATGATTCTATCTTATGAAAGACCGAAGTGAATTGTTCTTTATTTTTCAAAAATTTTATGTTGAAATACGTACCCAATTTGGAGTTTATATTAAAATTCTTTGCTTAAATAATGCAAAAGATTACACCTCAACACCATTTTAGCAATACTTAGAGCACCATGGGGTAATTCATCAAGCTTCTTGCTCTTATACCCCACAATAGAATGGTGTGGCTGAAGGAAAAACTAACACTTACTTGAAAATAATAGGTCAATTATGCTTGATATGAATGTCCAAAAGCATTTTTGGAGTGATGTTGTCCTTATATCATGTTTTCTTATCAATCGGATGCCCATGTCCATCCTTGAAAGTCAATCCCATTTCTTAGTCTTGTTCCCTACTCTTTCACCATTGCCTCTTACTCCTATAGTCTTTGGTTATGTTTGTTTTGTTCAGATTAGGGCCTGGACTGGACAAGTTATATGCATGTTCTATAAAATGCATTTTCCTTGGATACTCCAGAATGTAGAAAGGGTATAAGTGTTATAACCCTATCTCACATCGGTCCTTTGTGTGTTCTAATGTCGCTTTCTTTGAATCGGTCCCATTCTTCTTAAATACTAATGTCCCTCCTTCTGCTCCTATGGTTTCACTTCCAATCCCAGTTGAGGACCCCCTTCCTATGGTTCTTGTTCTACCTTAGTTGTCGTTTCCCCTAGTGCAGGTTAATGCTGAGAGGCCACCAATCACACAAGTGTATACTCACAGAAGAGCACCGACCCATCCTCCAATTTAGCCCTCGTTGACGGATCTTGTGGTTGCACCTCCTTCTGATCTTGATCTTCCTATTGCATTGCGAAAAGGTAAACTTAGTTGTACATTTTATCACATTTCTCATTATGTTTCTGTTGCTCACATTTCTACTTCCCATCGACATTTTATATTCTTGTTATCATCTATTTTCACTCCTAAGACTATCCAAGAAGCCCTTACTTCTCTAGGGTGGCAACAAGCAATGAAAGAGGAATTGTCTGCTCTAGCACACAATCACACATGGGAACTTACCACTCTTCCTCTCGGTAAGCGTGTTGTTAGATGTGAGTGGGTCTACATAATAAAGTATCTTCCAGATGGTAATGTGAAACAATTGAAAGCCAAGTTAGTGGCCAAAGGCTATTCTCAGTTATATGGTGTTGAATACACGGAAACATTCTTTCTTATGGCTAAGATTGGTTCAATTGGGTGTTGATTTCTTTAACAACAATGTATGATTGACCTCTCTTTTAGCTTGACATCAAAAGTGCCTTTTTATATGGTGATCTAGTTAAGGAAGTATATATGAAGCAACCACCAAGGTTTATTGCTCAAGTGGAGGATGGTAAAGTTTTTAGACTTAAGAAGGTGATCTATGGGCTGAAACAATCTCCACGTGTGTGGTTTGGCAGATTTAGTTAATTAGTGAAAAACTTTGGCATAAAATAATGTTAAGTAAACCATTTTGTGTTCAATCGTGAATCAGAAGATAGGAAAATCTTGTTAGTCGTGTATGTGGATGACATTGTCATAACTGGTAGTAACAACAATGTGACTGACAGGTTGAAAAACTTTCTACAAGATTAATCTGGGTAAGCTGAAATACTTCTTGGGAATAAAAACTACAAGGTCAAGGCATGGAATTAAATTGTGCCAAAGGAAGTATGTCATTGATTTACTTGAGGAAAAAGAGCTGGTAGGTGCCAAACTACTTGAAACACCCATGTAACCGAATGTTGAGTATTGATACAGGTGAAGAGTTTGATGATCCTGAAAGGTACAAGAGGTTGGTGGGAAAATTGAACTACCTAACTATTACTCGGCCAGATATATCGTTTGTTGTAAGCATGGGTTTATGCAAAATCATCGAGTCCCACATTGGGAAGCAATTCTAAGAATAGTTATTTACCTAAAGGGAGCTCCAAGTCATGGACTATTATACAAAAGTGGATGAACACTTGAAATAGAGGGGTATACAGATGCTGATTGGGCTAGACCTGTGTATGACCAGAGATCCATTATAGGGTATTGTACATTCCTTGGTGGAAATATGGTAACTTGGAAAAGCAAGAAACAAACAATGGTGGCAAGAAGCAGTGCAAATGCTGAATACATGAGGAGTATAAATACAATGTGGGTTGGCTGAGAGAGGTGACTTTTCTTCTTCTCAGACCAAACCCTTTCTCCTTCTTTTCTCTTTCTCACTCTTCTTCTTCTTCTTCTTATCTTCTTACTTCAAACCTAGAACTGAATTGGGGTTAATCGAACAATTCAAAAGGGGCAATGGTGAAAGAGTACCACTCCTATAAAGAATGGTACATAGATTCTAAAACCCAAATCTGAAATGCCTAATGTGTTAAGTTGTAAATGGGTCTTCCACGTTGAAGCATCACCCTAATGGCAGTGTTAAGAGGTTCAAAGCCCAACTTGTATTTAAGAGCTATGATCAATGGGTAGGGATCAATTTTCATGATACTTAAAGTCTTGTTGCAAAGCCAATGACAATATGAGTGATTCTCAATATAGCCATTTCTAAAGGTTGGCCATTGCAACAACTGGATGTGCAAAATGTATTTTTCCACGATGATCTCACTAGGAAGGTCTACATGGCCCAACCCCCAGGGTTCATTGAAAAAGAGCTCTCTAATCATGTCTATCTTCTCCAACGATCTCTATGTGGCTTGAAATAGCCCCTAGGCCTAGTTCCACAAACTATGCTCCCATTTGCTATCTATTGGATTTGTTTGCTCAACCTCTGACGATTATTTATTTATTATTCACTATAATGGTGCTCAAGTATTTTTACTTGTCTACAATAATGATATAACCATCATTAGGTTATTGACATCACTTATTAATGATATCATCACAAAACTTTAGCTACAATTTGTTGGGAAGCATCTTGGTCCCTCAATTACATCCTTTGTTGGAAGTTGTACGCATATCACATAGCCTGTTTCTCAGTTAACAAGTACATTGCTGACCTCCTTGAGCATGTACATCTTGGTGGTGTTAAACCTATTTCTACACCTACAACAACATTCTTCCTCTAGCTTGGTAGACCCTTTCATTGATGCCTCACTTTATAGACACACTACTAGAGCATTACAATATCTATCCTACACTCATCCAAACATCTCCTATGTTGTTAGTGAAGTTTGCCAGACCATGCATTCTCCCCTTATTAGTGATTGGGCTATAGTTAAAAGACTACCTCAAGAATACAACTAGTTTATCTATAGTGCCATCCTCGTCCCTCTCTCTCAATGTATATGTTGATACTGATTGGGCTGGGTGCAAAATTGGTAAGAAATCTCAAATGATCTTTTTTGTCTTTCTTAGTGATAATTTAATATCATAGGCCTTTAAGAAGTAGCCTACCATCTCACAGTTGAGCACTAAAGCCGAATATCATAGCATGGTTGTCGTTAGGTTTGAAGTTCTATGGTTGAAGTCATTGTTTCATGAGTTAGGACTCTCGCTCTTTTCCACAATACTACTTTGTGATTACATTGGCACCATGTACTTGACTGCCAATCTAGTGTTTAATGCTATGACTAAACACATTGAAATTGATGTGCATTTGTCCTCATCATGTTGCTACTAAGACCTTCTTAGTTTGGTACATCTCCACAAAGGATCAACTTGCTAATGTGCTCACCAAGCCTATTGGCCATGGTCAGTTTTAGGTCTTGCACAACAAGATTTAGGTGGTTTCTCTGATCCTCAGTTTAAGGGGGGCTATGAATCAATCCATCAATGATACAACTAATCCTCAACCAACTCTCAAGCCTATCATCTCGTAGTTGTACTCAACTAGGACTCTCTATGTTTAACTTATCTTTTGTACAAGAACTCTATAAATACCAAAATATACTCAATATACAGTTATCGAAGATAACTTCAATCCGTTGCAAGTCTTATAGTGTTTGATTCCATTGTTATAATTGTACTTCTATTGGAGGTAAGTTGCATTTAGTGACTGGTGAAACAAGTCTTATAATTGTACTCCTTTTGGAATTATTTATAATATGAGTTCGACAATATCCTCCATTCTTATGGTTGTGATTGTAAAAAAATGCTAATGCACTTGTTCTTCTAGTATTCTTATGCTCGGTTTTCTTGGCTTGCTTAGTAATATAGTAGTTTAATTTAGTAGAATATAAGAAAAAATGAGTTTATGACTGACTTTTTTTTTTACTGTTGTAAGTTGTTTCCTTAATTGTTAGAGTTTGGAACTTTGGTGAGTTTGGAAAGACAAATAGACACCCCACCAACTACACACTTTACAACCATGGACAACAATCATTCTGATTTTTGACTTTGTAATTCTCACTCGGGAAGTGAGAGAGGAGTCTTTCTTTTTTGCAACTCTTTAGTTCCTAAACTTCGTAACTATGTCTTTCCACTATTTACATGTTTATGACAATTTTTTTTATTATGTTAACATGCTAATTATATGAATTTAAAAGCATCCAATAGGTTAGAATAAAATGTTCTACAACAAGAAAAAAGCAAGCACTTGTAAAAAGACACCAACACAATGTTAGGAGGGGGAGATTGAACAATCAATCTTTATATGTCTACTTTCACATTAAATAGTCAATCCCTATATGTATGTTCATTTTTCACATTAACATACTCCATTAGAAAAATGCACTTTCCATATCCATTCACAATCATCTCAACAAGAACCTACAAAAGACTTCACTTGAGATCTAAAACAACAATGTTGTAATGAAGCCATTTACCTAAAAAAAAGGAAGCAACTAGTGACCATAGGGTGATATTGAAAATGTGGTTGTGGGTTAAAATGTTTATACAAAATGTTTTTTTAAGAAATGGAAAAAGATATGAGAACAAAGATGATAATTTAAAGGAAAATAAAGGGTAAAATAATCTTTTTGATCTTTTTATTAATGGTTAATTAATTAATTGTCATAAGAGTACTTTAAGGGATTTTTAAAATAGTAGGGGGTAGGATTAATCAATTTCCTAAAACTTAAGGGTAGTTTAAGAGAGTTCATTAAACTTAGGGATGACAATTTCTACCCTACCTGGTGGGTGCCTACCTCAATGGGTGGGCTTTTTTCTTGAAGGACAGGTTTTGGGATCTTACAACCCATATGGGTATGGGTAGGGTTTGGTATTAGGTTAAACCCGACCCTCCCCCACCTGCATATTGTTGGAAAGCATATAAATTTTATGTATTAGCTTAGTGTTGAATTTAAGAATATTCTGAATTTTATGTGAAGGACTATTGATAGTTTGTGTTTTTAGCATGTTTTAATCAAACAATTGGAATTTTTGTTGTTAATTTGTGTTATTTTACTTATTTATTACTTACATATAATAAGAAATACATAGGAAATTAGATGACGGTTCTAAATCCAACCCATCTTGCCCTTGAATACAAGGAGGGTAAGGTTGAGAGGGTTTTACATTTCCATTTGCACAAAGGGTTTAGATTCTCAAAGTTTAACACCCACAGGTTTTGGGACCAATATGGCTTAGGAGGTTTAGGGAAGTGGATAGGGTGAATTGGAATCTTCTTGCAACAAAATACATTCCACCCCTCTATCAACTTGATCTAACACCGTACATCTCACTATAAGACCAGGATCCACCATATATGAGATGTGTAGTGTGAAATCATGGTGGTGGGTTGTTGGAATGGATTTGTTGGCTGTTAATCTAGACTCGGATAAGGTCTTGTTATAAAAACCCTCCCCATCTGGGATGCCCTGAACATGTCAATTTTTATATTCGAAATCCCCTCAAGATGTTATGTTTGTCACAATGTTTTTAACCTATCGTTGACCCAATCGGTTGAACCTTTCGAACCATCACCTGGCCAGGATTCCGGGTTTGGTTCTGTTAAAACCCATCAATCGATCAAAAACCATTGACTTGGTCAAAATCGTTCGACCTAGTTGGTTCAACCGTTGACACGTTCGACTCGGTCATTGGGTCGTGGGTTGCACACTCAATGCATACAAACTTTCGGAGGCCATGACTTTGCACTCCGATATCCAATTGGAATCTTTTTTTTTTTTTATTTTAGATAACTTTTCAAGATCTATGCATCCCTTGCCCCATTATTTTTGTGAAAAAAATCCCTTTTTTGCCCTCAAATCACAATTTTTAATATTTTATAAAAATAAAAAAGTGAATTAAAAACATAAATTAAATATAAAATAACACATATAATATATCTAAAATATAATTATACATTAATAAATATGTACTTAATTTGGACGGTCCAACCAGTGACTCGCAACCCGGAGGCAAAAACAGTTCGGCCTCCGGGTCGGTTTGTAAAACATTGGTTTATCATGATGTACGAGGGTTTAGAAAGAGTACAAATGAAAATATGTAAATTGTAAAGTACAAATGTATATAAAATAGGGTAAATTTCTTATACTACCCTTGTGGTTTAGGTAAATTCTCCGATCTTGCATGTAATCCCACGTGACTTATAAAATTTTTTCAAAACCTAATATTACCCCTCGTCGCATGAACCCCCCCACTCTCTCTCTCTTCATTCTTAGATCACCCCTTCCACCTCTGCTTCTCTCTCAGACTTCCCCCTCCGCCTCTGGTCTCTCTCCCCTTCTTTTTCTTTTTTTTAAGAAGAAAAAGAAGTGGAAGGAGAGAAAGGAAGAGAGAGAATAGAGAGAAGAGTTGTTAGAGAGATTGAACTTTTCCCTAAAATGCTCAGCGGATTGAACTTTCTCCAAGACCTTGTAAAAACTAAAAATTTTGGAATGGAAAACTAGAGGTTTCCAGCCAGACCTCCTCTGTTTAAGTTCAATGGAGCTTTTGAAAAGAGGTCAGAACTCAGAAGAACTGTTCCTCATAAAATGTACAGGAGAAACAGAACAAGCAAAAGCAAATCTCACTATCTTCCGTAATAACGGCGTCCAAATCAAACCTTCAAATGACAAAACCAAACTATGAAGTAATTGAACTTCAAGAGCTAAGCAGAGGAAATGAGGTGGTTTCAGATTAAAGAAGAAAACGAGGAAACGACTATCACAAGAATCATCCACAGGAATTTAGCTTGGCAAATTCATGTCCAATTAGGACGATCAAATCACAGAAATGTCATGGTAGAACAAGTCCAAATGGAATATAAGAACCACTGTCGAGACTGATTGCTACGGTATTAGCAAAGCCAAATGACATTAATCTGCCTGAATTTGATCTCCGAAGACCTCTGATAGCAAGGCCTTAGCAGAGTAGTAAGCAGACCCAAATTCAAAAGAAATCAAAATCCAGCTCAATACAGATGTGTTGTTATCGAAATCTGTCTCGCCCCTTTTGAATTCAACCACAAATTTTGAAGCCAATAAATACGAAGATGAGAGACAGAAGCGCGAAGACGAGAGAAAACAAGGTTTTGAACCGCCTCAGCGGTTACGAGACAAAGTTGAAAGCAAGTTAATTTTGAACCTCTTGTTCACCGCCGCTCGTCGCCTCTGGTTCACCTCTGTTGCAGCAGCAGATCTGAACATGGAGTGCCGCTGCCTAGAGGAAGAAGAGAGAGGGGTTTCACAGGGGTTGCTGCTGCCGTCGCCGTCGCCCAGAGGAAGAAGAGAGAGAAAGAGAGAGGGGTTTCACAGGGGGTTTCCACTGCCGTCGCCGTCGCCGTCGCCCAGAGGAAGAAGATAGAGAAAGAGAAATGGGTTCAAAGGGGGTTGCCACCGCCCCTATTCGGTTCACTCGTTCTTTGCTTCTTCAACAAGATAGTTTACGGGAGCTAACGGTAAAAAAAAGTATTTAATCAATTGCGAGAAACAGCAAGAATAGTGTTAGGATACATTTAGTCAATTAACTAAATAGTAAGGGGTAATTTAAAAACTTTACTATAAAATAATACAAAATATACTGTATTTGTACTCCTTCCAACCTCAACCTAATTTTTTTTCTTCCATTCAGCAGAGTGGAGTTCAAAACTCAGGAACGATTGGAGATTGCTATCACACTCTTCCGTTGACAGAGGTAAGTTTTCATCAAAACCCCTCGTTTCTCCCTCAAGAATGTTTCTTCTTCTTTGCGCCAGAAGGCTAAACCAGGTTAGGAGTGCTGGAGATTTTACCAATCACATCCATCTCGATTTTATCCAAAATCCTTTTCTGAAACGCTTCTCAACCTCAATAGATGGACGCTCTTTCACAGTATCCTACCTCATAAACTCATGTGGGTTGTCAAAGGAAGCCGCTGTATCTGCATCCAAGTGGGTCCAGTTTGAATCCTCGGACAAACCAGACTCAGTCCTTTCCTTCCTTAGAAGCTACGAGTTTACCGATACCCAAATCTCTAGAATCATCAGAAATCGGCCGATGCTTCTCATTCTTGATCTTGAGAAAATCCTTAAGCCCAAATTTGCGTTTTTGTATTCTGTAGGATTTTCTCCACCTGACCTTGCAAAGATAATCTGTTCCGACTCGAGTATATTGACGTTTAGCTTAAAAAACCAAATTATGCCTTCTTTTGAGTATCTTAAGGGCATAGTTCATACAAACGACAATGTCGTCACTGTTCTCAAACGCTTGAAGTGGGCTTTTAGATCCTGCCACTGGAAGCATATGGACCACAACATCGCGACTCTTCGTGATTATGGTGTGCCTGAACGATTCATCTTGAGCGTTATAAGGTCTCAGCCTCAGTCACTTACTCGTCCACCTGATCTGTTCAATAAGAGTGTCAAAGAAATTAAGGATCTCGGATTCGACCCTTCAAAATCAGTTTTTGCTCGAACAGTTTCTATAATAACATTAAACAAAAAATCAACGATTGAAAGAAAGTTGGATATCTTTAAGAAATTTGGTTGTTCTGAGAGGGAGATAATCTCAATGATAAAAAAGCATCCATTTTGTCTGGTGCTGTCGGAGAAGAAGATACTAAGAGGGATGGATTTTCTGATGAACAAAATGGGCTTGGAACCGTCATTTATTGCCAACAACCCAATACTTATCTGTTTTAGTTTAGAGAAGAGGATAATTCCATGGTATTCAGTAATACAAGTATTGCTATCAAAGGGACTTATCAACAAGGATATCAACGTGGTTCAAGCTCTCAGGTTAAGTACTAGAGGTTTCATGGAAAAGTTTGTGATTAGATACCAGAAGGAAATTCCACAACTAATGAAGATATATGAAGGTGAGATGGACTGCTTGGAACTAATCAATCGATCTGAAGAAATGGACAACTGAAGAAGTTTTAGTGTGTTCATTTTACAATTTTGCTTAAGATATTCAATTCCCAACAGATCTCAGTTTGATAACATTCCCCTTTTTGTGCTTCACTGAAATTGCATTCAACACCATTGTGCTTTTCTTACAACCTCGCCTTTAATGAGCAAGAATAGAGGGTTAAATGCATAGAGATTGAAGGCCATGGAGACAAACAAATGACAAGGAGAAAAAAGTCCTATGTAGTGTCTTTGGATGAAAAAGAGTTAGGCAGTAGGCACTCAGATACTGTTGTAGCTCAGAGCTTTCTAGTTGGTTATGCATGATGCTGAGTCTGAGGCCTAAAGTTTGGCTGATAATGATCAGCTTTTAGTTCCTCTTTTCTACTCTATGTCGCTTTATATCTTTCATATATTGTTTGTGTGAATATCTGACCATGCATTGCCAATGTTATACAAACTGTGATATCTCATCCAGAGACAGCCAAAGCTCATGAAGGTACAAGCTGGTGCAGCTTATTGAATCAGTTGATGTATTTATTGCTGAAGATTATCAAAAATGTAGTTACCACCGAACTGGGATTCAATCCTGTCGTCATCTTCCCCACTCCACCCAAAAGTTTGCCTAGCAAACGTAAAGACAAGACAAAGTTCACAGGAATTGTATGCAAAAGATTGCTTTGTTCTGTATATTTGTCAAGCAAGGTTCTCATATTCTCAGTGTGATTACAGTTTTGAAATTGAGCAAGAACTTCATGGAGTTCCTAACCGATTACCAATGGGAAGTCACTGGCCTTGAGGAAACTGGTGCGTTGTGGAATGTAGACTGTTAGCTTTCAATTGTATCTGCAATTTCCAATTTGATACAGTATAAGGGGGATTGACTCTTTGCTCAAATAGATTGACCCACTGCTTTTCTTCGTAGGTTTCTCTCTTCTAAGCAAATGATTTATCATATATGTGAACTTGGCAGGGTCCTTTTTGATCTACATTGTCTTGCGCCCTTGATTGCTAACATGAATTATATTAGTAATATAAGTTCCCCTGTTTTGCACTTTCGTGAGATGATATGCTGTTTGGACCAAGAAGGAACCCATCTTCTCATAGCTCCAGCAAAGTTGAACCTCCTTTGCTTGTTGTGGGATGAAAATATTTTGAATTTGCATGAGACAATGCTATGGAACGAGAAATTTTGAAAAATTGCACTTGCTGCTCTTAATATCATTGTCTATCAACTAGTTGGTAAGGTCTCTTGCTGGCCGTAGCAGAGACTTGGGATTGAATCTCGCCTACACCTGGATTGGGGGATGGTCTATCCCCTGCTGTGTAGCCCTTCAAAAGAAATCACAAAAAAAATCATTGTCTATCAGCTCTGATACCTAGACAATTGTACATGCACTTGGATGATCACGATAAACCCATAAGTTATATGTAGGGAATTCATGGATCTTCCCTAACATTCACTTCGAACTTCCGAGCTTTTGATTGCAGGTCTCCCTAACAGCCGAGGTCTCCTTCAGTTGCCGAGGTTTCCCTCAACTCCTGAAGTGCTGAGCCAAGGTCTCCCTCAGTAGCCGAGGTGTCGAGCCGAGGTGACACCTTATGTACATATATACTCAATTAGGCTCATGAGCCTCACGATATGAGCTTTATTAAGTGCAAGCTCGGCTCGAATAGCAAACGAGCCCATATATTAGGCTTGAAGCTTGGTTTAGACCAAGCTGAGCTGATCTCTAACAGCTCATGAACAGCTCGGCTCATGGCCATCCCTAGTTAGGGCATATATTACCCTAACCCAACCTAACTTCAAGATGGTGACTCCATTCCAAGAACTTCCTCTAACTGCTGATGATGTATCAAGGTGAGGGATCATTAGTCAATAGAATTGAAGAAATAAGTGGGATGAAAAAGTTGGAAGATTGAAGATTGACTACACGGATTTTCAGAAACCTACAACACCTGGTTT